>NW_027681500.1:0-374 GCF_054177405.1 Leptonychotes weddellii
AACATTAGGGTCAAGTGTGAACAAGTCTACAGCCACCCATTGGGAAGATAGAGTTATTCTCAGCTCTGTCCCAAGTGACGCTTGACCATATCACCATTAACATATCCTGTCACATTGTGTTTCATTTTTCATCAGTAAGTTTGTTGGATCACGAACTCTCTGAAGATGTACTTAGTAGTTCCTCAATAAATGACTCAACCCCTTCATCTTATGGGTGAAGAGCCAGAGGCCAGGCAGGTGAAGGACTTGCCTCAGTCACATAGTGTGAAGTGAGCGGTGACTGTCTTCTCAGTCCCAGCACTCATTCCCTTCCTCCTTCTCTTTAACACCTGTGGATGGAAGTAAAAGGAACATGCCAGATACGGCGGGGCTGA
>NW_027681501.1:0-374 GCF_054177405.1 Leptonychotes weddellii
ACATATATCACATGATTAATAGTGATGTATGTGACTGGTGATGACATTAATTTTCTTTTTTCTCAACTACAGTTTGCAAAATTTTGACAACAATGATCATTTTGTAATAAGAAAAATACTTCTAAAAATAAAAAGATGTACAAATAAATAATTGTACAACCACATGCTTGTCATCTATACTAAGGAAATATCAGAATATTCTTCAACATGAGGGTGGGGTCCCCTTTCCAGGGTTCCCTGTACCTTTCAGGACGGAACTCCTCAGGCTCTGGCCAGAGATCCAGGTCTCGGTGAAGAGTAAAGACCGGCACCATCACCACTGTCCCTTTGGGAATGAACACACCACTGATTTCCACATCTTTCTTACAGACCCT
>NW_027681502.1:0-374 GCF_054177405.1 Leptonychotes weddellii
AAAAAAAAAAAAAGAAAGAAAGAAAACAGGAGGGCATGAAATTATTCTCCTCATTCAAGACCCAGTTGAAGCCTGTCTCCTTGGGAAGCTGCCCCTGAGTGCCTTCAGGCATCTCGGAGCAGGCCTCTCCCAGCACTCCAGTACTCCATGGGGCACGTTCCTGTGCAACCATTCATCTACCTGTCTATAATCCCCCAACCAGATTGTGATTAGCTCAAAGGCCAGGGCCATGACATCTCCTGAATGCTTCTCCTCACCACCACTCAGCACAGATCATTCGATAAAAAAATGCTCACTGAAATCACTGACTTGAAATTGTAATAACCAACATGAAGTGACCATTTAGCCACTAAACATGGCGCTAAATTGTAGTG
>NW_027681503.1:0-374 GCF_054177405.1 Leptonychotes weddellii
CTATTTTGCTAGTAATTCTACAGAGATTTAATATATTGCAATTATGTTATCTCCACTTGGAACTTGTCATTTAACATCCTGATGAATTCAAGTACTTAATTTAATGTCATTGAATGCATCAATCTTCTCTTTTAAAAGTAGTGTTTTCAGTGTCTTGTTTAAGAAATTGTTCCTAAGGGGGCGCCTGGGTGGCTCAGTCGTTAAGCAGCTGCCTTCGGCTCAGGTCATGATCCCCGAGTCCTGGGATCGAGTCCCACATCGGGCTCCCTGCTCAGCGGGAAGCCTGCTTCTCCCTCCCCCACTCACCCTGCTTGTGTTCCTGCTCTCGCTGTCTCTGTCTCTGTCAAATAAATAAATAAAATCTTAAAAAAAAA
>NW_027681504.1:0-374 GCF_054177405.1 Leptonychotes weddellii
GAGGTCTGGAAGGAAGACTTGGAGCAGCTTTGCCAGGCCACCTGATGGGAAGAGGGCATCTCTGCAAGCTCTCTTTCCCTGCTCATCCTATGTGGATTGCTCTTTCCTGCCAAGGCTTAATTAAATCCTGGAGCAGCAAGCACAGATAATAAACGGTGAGGCCCGTTAGGCGTGACTTTGGTTAATGTCTATGACTGTGGAAGATTCTAGTCACAGGCAATTAGTATTAACGTGTAATTAGGATGCTCAGTTGGCAGGAAGTGGGTGAGCAGCTTGCCTGTTCGGGCAGCAGATGGAGGGCTGGGGCTTGCCCAGGCGTAGTGCCAGACAGGGACAGGAGTCCTGTGAGGGGTTGTGGCCCAGCCGCCCTGAGC
>NW_027681505.1:0-374 GCF_054177405.1 Leptonychotes weddellii
ATGGGGCGCCTGGGTGGCTCAGTTGTTAAGTGTCTGCCTTCGGCTCAGGTCATGATCCCAGGGTCCTGGGATCGAGCCCTGCATTGGACTCCCTGCTCTGCGGGAAGCCTGTTTCTCCCTCTCCCCCTGCTTGTGATCCTGCTCTCACTGTGTCTCTGTCTGTCAAATAAATAAATAAAATCTTTAAAAAAAAAAAAAAGAAAAAGAAATAAAAGGCATCTGAATCAGCAAAGAAAAAGTCAAACTCTCACTTTTTGCAGATGATGTATTACTTTATGTGGAAAACCCAAAAGACTCTACCCAAAACTGCTAGAACTCATACAGGAATTCAGTAAAATGGCAGGATATAAAATCAATGCACAGAAGTCAGTGGC
>NW_027681506.1:0-374 GCF_054177405.1 Leptonychotes weddellii
CAGCCGCAGCCGGGCTGAGGCCGAGTCCTGGTACCGCAGCAAGGTGAGGGGCGGAGGACACCTGCCTCCTAGACATGGCAGTGGCAGGGAATCCAGGTATATAATAACAAGGTTTCTTTTGTCTGGGGATTCCGATCCCTTGGATGGTAACAGAAGGGCAGACAGCTCTCAGGTTATAGTGGCTGGGCAAGGCTGCCACGTATGGTTGCACAGGCTGAGCACTGTACAACTTACCAATCATCTGTGGTGTCTGAGTGGGTGGGACACTGCATCTTGAGCCTCAGGGGCATGTCTGCTTCCCCCCAGTGTGAGGAGATGAAGGCCACGGTGATCCGGCATGGGGAGACCCTGCGCCGCACCAAGGAGGAGATCAA
>NW_027681507.1:0-374 GCF_054177405.1 Leptonychotes weddellii
CACGCCTAACGGGCCTCACCGTTTATTATCTGTGCTTGCTGCTCCAGGATTTAATTAAGCCTTGGCAGGAAAGAGCAATCCACATAGGATGAGCAGGGAAAGAGAGCTTGCAGAGATGCCCTCTTCCCATCAGGTGGCCTGGCAAAGCTGCTCCAAGTCTTCCTTCCAGACCTCCGGGATTTTCCCAGGGAACAGGCAGAGATACTGAGGAAGGGAGCTTGCAGTTATCCAGTGCTGGCCATATGCCAGGCAGAACCAGACACCGTTGCACACTCATCTACTCCCTGCAGTCGCTGTGGAAGCTGGGGCTGCACTTGATGGATGAGGAGACAGAGGCTCAGAGAGTCCCGATGACTTGCCCGGCAATTGGCAGA
>NW_027681508.1:0-374 GCF_054177405.1 Leptonychotes weddellii
AAAAAAAAAACAAAAAAGCAAAGACAAATACAACCAACCAAACAAATAAAGACTGTCCTGAGATGGAAATTCATTCACATTCCAAATATCAGCTATTTTATTCACCCAAATCCTTGCTCTCACCCATCCCACTCAGTACCTTAGAGGAGACCTGGTTTCCTGCCATGAATAAAATCTACAGAGCTGGAAGCCCCTGAACTAATATCCCCTGAGTCAGAAATTTAGCAATGTATGAAAGTGTCAGGCATAATACAGAAAAGGTCACTACTAGGATATCTATAAACAGAGAAGACGTTTTTCCCCTATAGGGATTCCTGCTGTAGGCCTTGTGAGCTCACAGATTTTTTTTTTAAAGATTTTATTTATTTGAGAGA
>NW_027681509.1:0-374 GCF_054177405.1 Leptonychotes weddellii
GGTCCCACCAGCCTTCCCCGCGGCCCCTTGAACGCGGACGGCTACTGAGGAAAAAGAGGCATGGGCTTTGTGCCTTAAAGCTTCGGTCACTCACGTCTGGGAAAAGCCGAAGCAGAACACACACACACACGCACGCACGCACGCGCGCGCTCTTCCCCATAGATTTGCCAGGCCATCTCACACACACACACACACACACGCGCGCTCTTCCCCGTAGATTTGCCAGGCCATCACACACACACACACACACGCGCGCGCTCTTCCCCATAGATTTGCCAGGCCATCTCACACACACACACACACATGCGTGCGCTCTTCCCCATAGATTTGCCAGGCCATCTCTCTCACACACACACACACACACACACACACAC
>NW_027681510.1:0-7420 GCF_054177405.1 Leptonychotes weddellii
CCGTGTCCTCCCCGCCCCGTGTCGTCATCCCGTGTCCTCCCCGCCCCGTGTCATGGCCGTGTCCTCTCCACCCCGTGTCGTCGTCCTGTGTCCTCCCCGTCCCGTGTCATCACGTGTCCTCCTTTCTCATTCTTATCTCACATGTCTGGCACATCCCTATCAGTTCCACAGACATGTCCCGTACCTGGTGGACGGCCTGTGGGAGGCAGCGCCCGCCCTGGTCCGGAACTGGGAGTGCATGACGGCCCTGCTGCTGGAGCCACGTGGCGGGCGCCAAGGTGAGCGTGGCCAGAAGCCTGCTCTGAGTCGTGGACCAGGGCCATGATCCTGCTGGCCTCCCTGCCGTGCCTGCCAGGCCCACCATCCCCCACCCCATGTCCCGCTGTTCCCCCCGGCGTGTCCTGCCGTTCCCCCCGTCCTCCCATCCCCTCATGTCCTGCCATCCTCCCCATGTCCCGCTGTCCTCCGTGTCTTGCCATCTCCCTGTATTCTGCTGTCCCCTTGTGTCCTACCATCCCCATTTCCCATGTCCTGCCATACCCGTGTCCCACTGTCCCCATTCCGTGTCCCATTGTCCCCGTGTCTTGCTGTCTCCATGTCCCACTGTCCGCATGTCCTGCTCTCCCCTTCCACCATGTCCCACTTTCCCCATGTCCCACTGTCCCCGTGTCTTGCTGTCCCCATGTCCCACTGTCCCCGTGTCCCACTGTCTCCATCTGCCATGTCCCACTGTCCCCATGTCCCAGTCCCCATCTGCCATGTCCCACTGTCCCCATGTCCCGCTGTCCCCGTCTTGCTGTCCCCATGTCCCACTGTCCCCGTGTCCCCGTCCCCATCCATGTCCCACTGTCCCTGTGTCTTGCTGTCCGTGTCCCACTGTCCCCGTGTCCCACTGTCCCAGTGTCTTGCTGTCCCTGTGTCTCACTGTCCCCATGTCCCACTGGCCCCATCCCGTGTCCCACTGTCCCTGTCTTGCTGTCCCCATGTCCCACTCTCCCCGTGTCCTGTTGTCCCCATGTCTTGCTGTTCCCGTCCCACAGTCCCCATGTCCCACTGTCCCCATGTCCCACTGTCCCCATGTCCCACTGTCCCCATCCACCATGTCCCACTGTCCCTATGTCCCACTGTCCCCGTGTCCCACTGTCCCCATCCATGTCCCACTGTCCGTGTCCCACTGTCCCCGTGCTCTGCTGTCCCCATCCACCATGTCCCACTGTCCCCATGTCCCACCGTCCCCCTCTTGCTGTCCCCATGTCCCACTGTCCCCATCCATATCCCACTGTCCCCATGTCCCACTGTCCCCGTGCTCTGCTGTCCCCATCCGCCATGTCCCACTGTCCCCATGTCCCACTGTCCCCATCCCCCGTATCCCACTGTCCCCATGTCCCACTGTCCCAGTGTCTTGCTGTCTCCATGTCCCACTGTCCCACTGTCCCCATCCGCCATGTCCCACTGTCCCCGTGTCTTGCTGTCCCCGTGTCCTACTCTCCCTGTGTCCTGCTGTCCCCCCATGTCCCACTCTCTGTCCCGTTGTCCCCGTCCTCCGTGTCCCACCGTCCCCATGTCCTGCGATCCCCCTCGTGTCCGACTGTCCCTGTCCTGTTTCCTGCTGTCCCCCACCTTGTGTCCCACTGTCCCTGTCCTGTGTCCCACCATCCCCCATCTTCCCCTGGCCTGTCATCCCTGCTGTCCCCCGCTGTCCTGCCAGGTGTCTGCCCACGTTATCCGTGACACCGGCTGGCAGTATGTGGTGCAAGGAGGTCCGTCAATGCCTCCAGTGTTGTGTTTGCTCCTTGAGGGGTTGGTTGGGGGGACGAGCACATGCCTCGCTTTCCTGGGGTGAGAGGTTCTCAGGTCTTGAGGGTGCGGTTCACAGGTCTCTAGTTGGGGGTCCACAGGACGAGGGCCACGGGCTGCTTTCCTGTACGAGAATCAGCCTGGGAGCCGCTGAAGCCCAAAGCCTGGGCCCCACAGTCGGGGTGAATGAGCCCCCAGCAGCTGGGACCCCCTTCCCCCAACCCTCTGAGACCCTGCCCCCCACAAGACACCACTCCCAGGGAGACGGCTCCTCCTCGGACACTGTCCCCCAAGCTGCACCCGAGGCCCTGCCCCTCTAAGACCCCCTCTCCCCTCTCCCCTGCTGCAGACACAGGTGTCCTTTGGTAATAGCCGGGAGTCCCAGTGCCATGTCTCAGACAACCAGGCCCGTCTCATTCCTGGCAGGACCAGCAGCCTCAACCATGCTCTCTGGGGTCACTGGAGGGGACTGTTTCTTTATCATGAGGATGCTTCCTTTACTGTGACCCCGCTGTGTGGTCTCTGTTTTTCTTGACTCTGTGTATGAACCTTGGCTGTACCTGGGCTCGTAGGGGGAACCAACTCTAGGATATTCGACACTGGACAGGAGGACCCACGTGTGAGGTTCTCAGAGTGGCTGTGACAAATTACCTCAAACCTGGTGGCTTAAAACAAGAATCCATCCTCCCGCAGCTCTGGAGATAGAGTCTGAGATCCAGGTGGGGCAGGACCTCTAAGATCCAGGCGGGGTAGGGTCGGTGAGATCCAGGCGGGGCAAGACTACTGAGATCCAGGCGGGGCAGGGCCGTGCTCCCTCCCGAGGCTCCACGGGAGGGTCCTTCCTGCCTCTTCCAGCTTCTGAGGCTCCAGGTGTCCCTGGGCTCATGGCTGCGTCCATCCCGTCTCTTCCTCCGTCCTCACGTGGCTTCTCCTCTGTGTGTCTCCTCTTCTGTCCCTTACAAGGATACCTGCCATTGGATTTAGGGTCACCCCGATCCAGGTTGAGCTCATCTCAGATCATCCAGTTCATCCCATCGACAAAGATCTGATTTCCCCACAAGTTCACGTTCTGAGATTCTGGCTAGGTGTGAATTTGGGGAGTGAAAGTCACCGCAGAACAGCCAGTGGACAGACTGTCCCCTCACCTGGATGGGTTTAGACCCGTGTCCCTGGATATGGGGCCAGTGCCAGGGGAGCTCGTGTGCGGCTGTAGGTACTGTCAGGTGTTGTCATGAGAACACGTGTGTCTGTCCCGGCCCAGGGCTGTGTGCAGCAAGGCCACGTTGCGGTGAACGGGCGACAGTGGTTCGCTTTGTGTGCAGTTTGAGCAAAGCGCTGGGCGTGGTTGCCATCGTTTGCTCGTCGCCGAGTCCGTGAGCTGCGCCGGGCATTGTTGTGCCCAGGAGCCCAGCCACGCTCCCCACGTGCCCTGAGCCCACGCTGGGCCACCGAGGCCTCTCAGAGCAGCGCAGCACTGCAGAGCGTTGTGTGTCCGGTGAGGGTCCGAGTGGGCTGACCTGGGCCCTGTCTCCCCGCAGCACTGACGAACCAGCAGGAAAGAGTGCTCATTGAGATGCTCGTGGCCGCTGTGCGACAGGCTGCAGAGGGCCGCCCACCTGCCGGCCGCCGACTGGGCAAGAAAGTCAGTGCCCCCCCCGCCCCTGTGTGGATGCGCTTCGCCCCCTGTGCTGACCGCTCCGCTGTGGTTCTCGTGCTGGGGCTCTGTGGGTGCCCGCTCCCGCCTCAGCCGCGCAGCGCCCCCGCCCGCCTGGCCCTGGGCTCCGCTTGCTGCCGCTTCCGCCTTGTGCTTGGCGCCCCGGCTGCTCACTTGGCCGCGGGCCCCGTGGGCGGGGCTCTTGGCCACCCAGGTAGGTCTTGCTGGCCATGCCTCGCAGCTGCCGCCCACCCCTCCTGCCGGCCGCCAAGCCCTCTGCCACCTGGTTCCTGTGTCTGCCATCGGCCTCCCCGGGGAGGGCACTGCACAGTCCTCCCTGTGCGAGGACGTGTGGTTGGTCAGCCAGCCTTTGAATCGCCTCTGCAGGAGCCTCCAGCGCTGCTGGGACAAAAGATCACATCCTGGGGTCCTAAAACCACAGGAATTTTGCATTCTGCCCCAGCTCTGGAGACCAGAAGTCAGATCCAGGCGGGGCAGGGCTGCTGAGATCCAGGCGGGGCAGGACCGCTGAGATCCAGGCGGGGCAGGGCCGTGCTCCCTCCCGAGGCTGCACAGGAGGGTCCTTCCTGCCTCTTCCAGCTTCTGGGGCTCCTGGGCGTCCCTGGGGTTGTGGTCGAGTCCCTCCCGTCTCTGCCTCTGTCCTCACGTGGCTGTCATTTTCCCTCTGTGCACATGTCTGGTTCTGGGCCCTCATCTCAGTTTTGTGACAGCAGTCCTGCTGGATTAGGGCCCACCGTAAGGTGTGAACTTGGGGGAGACAGCTCAGTTCTTGATGGCGTCCCTGCACGGAAGCACTTTGTTGGCAACGAAACAGCAGAGTAGCCATCGGAGCTTTGTCCTTGATCTGGGGGCAGCTCTGGCTGGGTGTGACCCGGTGCTGTGGGAGGAGGTCCCAGGGCCACCGTGGGACCCTCATGGCTCCGTCATGGGCTCAAGCCACGCACGCTCTGCCTGCAGGCGGCCAGGGAGGTGGACAGGACCCGCCGCTGGCGTGAGCATGCCAACATGAGCCGACACTTTGTCAAGGTGCTGCCCCGGCTGCTCTCCAAGGTGCCAAGTGGGGAAGGGCCTCAGGCCGAGAGCCCAGGGAGGCTGGGGGAGCTCCAGGGCAGGCCAGGAGGCGACAGAAGCGAGGGGAGGCTGGCGAGGCTCCGCTTCACGCCTCCTCTCTGGGCAGTTTGCAGCAGACAAAGAGAAGGTGACCCCCCTCCTGCAGATCCCACAGTATTGCAACCTGGACGTGTACGACATGGACGGCCTGGGCTCGGTACGTCCTAGGATTCTGTTCCTCCTCCCTGAGCTCCACGCCTGGGGGCCACACCCCTCCTTCTCAGGGTCCACACCCCCCTCGTCTGGGTCCAGGGATGGGGTCACGTCTCTTCTCCCTGGAGTTCCACGCGGGGCAGGGGGCACACTCCTCCTCAGGGTCCATGCCCCCTTCATTGGGGCCCACGTCCCCCTGCACTGGGGTCGCGTCCCTCTCTCCTCTGGGTCCACACCCCCAACTTCTGTGGGTCCACACCCCCAACCCCGTCTGGGTCCTGGGATGGGGGCCACGTCCCTTCTCCCTGGAGTTTCAGGTGGGGGGCTGCTTTCCTCCTGCCTGTCCACACTGCTGGGGTCAGCCATTACGCACTCTTGTGGCAGAGTCAAGACCCCTATGCTTGCAACTCCTGTGACCTTTTTCTCTTGGCCCCATGCCCCCCTCCCTGCGCTCCAGCTGGCCCTTTCCTTCCAGCCCCTGACCTTCTGCCAAACCTCGTGACCTTCCACTCCATCCCTGACCTTTCCCCTGACCCCTATGATCCCCTGGCCTCCCCCCGCCCAACCCCTGATCTTCTCCCTGACCCTTTATCTCTCCTCAACCCTATGACCCCTGACCCTTCCCCGTATGATCTCGGACCTTTCCTCCTTGACCTCCTGACTTTTCTTCTTAGCCCATGAACCCCTGGCCTTCCCCCTCAACCCCCCGACCTCCTCGCTGATCTCCTGACCTTTCCGCTGGCAGTTTCCTCCTCGACCTCATGACTCCCTGACCTTCTCTCTCCACCCCGTGCTGTAATCCCCTGACCAGTCCTTTGTCCCCCCCGCCCCCCCCGCCTTGCGCAGTACCTGGACGCAGCCCTGCTAGAGCTGGACTGCCTGGTGCAGCGGCACTCGGACGTGGCGGTGCTGGAGGCCTGTGCCCGCGCCTACGGCACCTACTGTGACGAAGGGGGCTCTGCCCACTGCCAGGCTGCCCCCGCCTGCAGCCGGCTGGTGGACATGCTGGTGGACGTGCTGACCCCACTGCTGGACGTGTTCATCCAACGCGAGGTGCTGGCTGTGGGGGTGTGTGGGGGAGTGGGGTCTGTGGTGTGGGTGTGGGTATGGAGCGTGTCGTGAAGGGTGTGGGGAAATCCACGGCGGTAGGGAGGACACGCCGATCGAGGACGCTTGGGCTCAGTCCTTTCTGTTCTGTTGACGTTCTCTAAAGCTGCGCACCTGTCGGGTCAGCTCCGTGAACTCGCCAGCGTGTACCTGGGGGACCGGCTCTTGGTCTCTGGGGACACAGGGTGCGTTCCCCGTTTGAGCCCCGACTGTTCTTGCTGCATCTGTGATGGGCATGGGAACGTGCGGGGGATGGCAACAAAGTATTCCATTATTCTCCACGGGAGCCCCGGGAGCCCCCAGAAAACACGGCCTGACGGAGGCTCTGGCCTGTCTGCCCTTGGCGGGCAGATGGCTTCTGTAAAGAGCCACATCATAAACGTTTTTTTGGCTGAGTGGGTCATCCTGTTCTCGGGTGGTAGTACGAGAGCACCAGACACAACACGTCACTGGGCCACGTTCCAATAAAACTTTATCGACACAGGCTGAGGGCCGGGTTTCTGGCCCTGATTCAGGCACTTTCCTTGTGAGGTCCCGCTTATTTCCACAAGCAGGACTCCAGGTTGCTCTTGCATCCCCCAGCCCAGGGCCTGCCATGAATGTGGGGTGCTCGAGGTCAGCAACACGCTTCTCCACGTGTTCTCTCAGCTGTAAACTGAGAAACGTATTTCCTGTAGTGAGTTCTTGACAGGGATGTGAGGGAATGCACAGAGATGGTAGATCTCAGATCCTGACTGTCCTCCTCGTCAGCAGCCTGCGCGTCTTTGGGGGTGTCCTCTGGTCCCCCTCATTTTCTGCAGAGCTGGAGACAGAATGGCCTGGGGCACTGTTGCCCTGTTTGAGATTTAAAGAGCTGCCTTCCGGAAAGTGGGGGACAGAGCAGGCAGGAGCGCAGGCCTGGCTCGAAGCCGGTCCGGCATCCTGGGGAAGCCCCCCCCCCGGAAAGTGCCTGTCCCATCACCACCCCCTCTGCTCTCTCCCCATTGTGTAGAAACAGGGCCTGTTCCTTGGACACGGTGAGATGGGGCGGATCTGCTCCACGCTGCGGAGACTGGCTGCCTTCTACAGGTGAGTGGGGCGACATGGCTGGTTCCCCCGGGGGGACACACATGACCCCCAAGACATGTGCCTGCTGCCTTACTCTGACGAATGTCCCCGTGTCCCAGGTGAGGTGGGGAGCGCATGGACCTTTGGGGGCTGTCCTGTGGGTGTGCCCGGTGGCTCTGGGGCACCTGGGAGCCCATCCTGCCCATCCGGAGCCCTGAGCCGTGTCCCCCGGAGCAGGGACTGCCTCAGCAAGCAGGTGCTGGACGTCATACCGGAGGGAGCCCAGCTCAGCCATCTGGGGTGGGTGGCCCCTCAGCCTGCCAGGAAGTGATCCCTCCGCTCCAGGGCCTACTGACCAGTGTTCACGGCTCACCTGGGGGATGTTGGAGCTCCTGATGGGGTTGGGCCCCAAAACTCCTTGTGTGTGTTTCTGGCCAGTGCACACGACCTGAGCAGCTGGAACCTGTACGAGAAGATGGATAGCCTGCTTACTTTCCGCAGGCACCAGGGCAGCCTGCCCACTGAGGTGAG
>NW_027681511.1:0-374 GCF_054177405.1 Leptonychotes weddellii
AGAGTGAGTGATATAGAAAAAAAGAGGTTTATTTTAAAGATAAAATCTTACCTATTTTGCTAAAGCAAAGGAAGTAAAGGCTCAAAAAGGAGCTATTAGAAGATAAGAGAAATGCTATGAACCAGGGACAGCACAGTGGTGCTGGTGAAGTCTGTGGAAGGTTGTTACCTTACCTCTGGTGGGTGGACGTGGAGTTCTTCTATGGCTGTTGTTGGTCAAGCAGAAAAGATGTATGTGGTTCCAGGTCAACAGGGTCAGAATCCCAGGAGAGCTTGCTATAAACAGATTGCTGGGCCCCAACTCCTGACTTTGTGATTCAGTAAGTCTGTAGTGGGAGAATTTGCATTTCTAACAATTTCGGGATGATGCTGATC
>NW_027681512.1:0-374 GCF_054177405.1 Leptonychotes weddellii
AGACAGAGACAACCCCATGAGCAAAGGCACAAGGTGTGTTTGGAGAATGGGAAGGTACCTGGTGCAGCTGCAAAATTTAGTACTGGAGTGGGGCTGGACATTCAGTAGGAAGAGCTGAATCCCATTCTAAGGAGTTGTACATTATCCAATAGGCATTATACTGTAGGTAGGCAGATGTGTGGAATATTGTTGAAATAGTGCAATCATGATGTCACGAAGGCTGGGCCTGAGGTACTGAGGGTAGAATGAAAAAGAGGGAACAGAAGCCAAGTGGTTTCAGTTTCTGAGGCAAAACGAGCAGTTGATCCATGGAGTGAGAGGGGAAATAAAATGGAGGAATCAAGGACACTTCTGAAACCTTGTCTGGGCAATTG
>NW_027681513.1:0-374 GCF_054177405.1 Leptonychotes weddellii
CTCCTTTTTCCTATTGCCCTGTCTCAGTCTTATGAGGACGGTTGTGATTATATTGGGCCCATCTAGATAATCTAGGATAATCTTCTCACCTCAAAATCCTTAATTATACCTGTAAACTTCTTTTATACTCACCAGGCTCCAAAAATTAGGATGTGTGGACATCTTTGGGAAGCAGTTATTCTGTTTACCATGCTATTTGATAAGACAGTTCAGTTAGTTAATATAAGCAGCTTAGAAAAGGAATCAAAAATTACCAGAAATGTTCAAGGGAGTGAACTTACTCTGTATAACTGTATTTTCTTTTCTCCAGTGAAATTGTATTTTCGGAAAATGGAATTAGATACATTAATGGATGGTAGAGTCATATGGATCAA
>NW_027681514.1:0-374 GCF_054177405.1 Leptonychotes weddellii
GCTCAGTTGGTTAAGCGACTGCCTTCGGCTCAGGTCATGATCCTGGAGTCCCGGGATCGAGTCCCGCATCGGGCTCCCTGCTCGGCAGGGAGTCTGCTTCTCCCTCTGACCCTCCTCCCTCTCATGCTCTCTGTCTCTCATTCTCTCTGTCTCAAATAAATAAATAAAATCTTTAAAAAAAAAAAAAAAAGAAAAGATTTTTCCTGAATGCCTCTACTATTTTAAAGAAGAGTAAATAGCTGTGCAGATAGATTAAGTAACACGTACATGCTGATAAATAGGTTTTAATTAGTCAGTTGATTAAAAAGATTTTTCCTGAATGCCTCTACCTAGGTGTTAGGTAGAACTGCCATTCAAATTCACAGTCTGACTGA
>NW_027681515.1:0-374 GCF_054177405.1 Leptonychotes weddellii
AGCCACCCAGGTGTCCTGAATACTGTCCATTTAGAATTGTGCGCTCTATTGTTAGTACTAATTGACCCAGTAGCCGGCATAAAAATTCTTTCACATAAGAGTCCATTTAAGTGAATGTGTACTTATATTTAAAACTCCTTATAAAAATGAAAGTATTATTGAGCAACTCAATGACCATGGCTAAATAATCAGTATATTATATAATCTCCTTTACACCTTAATCCTTAACTCTCATGAAAAGAAAGAGAACGATGTTGGTGGGGTGACAAAAAAGAAGCAAAAACAAAGAAAGAGAAGGGGAGGTTGGCAGCACTAAGTGTCAGCTGCAAAGTCAACATCACCCCTGAGTCACAGCAATTGAAAATGAGATTAGG
>NW_027681516.1:0-374 GCF_054177405.1 Leptonychotes weddellii
AATTTCTGACAGAAGTCACACTAATAACAGATGGTAGACTCCCTGGAAAAGTAATCATTCATTCATTTATTCATTCATGCTTCCATCCATCCATTTCCTCAACAAGTATTTATTGAGTATCCTCTATGTTCCAAGATACAATAATTTAAAGAAGAAAGAGAAGGACAAGAACAAGAACAGGAACATGAATCAGAACCAGCATAAGAACAAGAAGAACAAAAACAAGAAGGAGAATAAGTTGTCTAGTGGGAAATACTGGCAAGAAACCAGATAATTATAATTCACTGGGTTAAGTAATAGGTGTTGTGGGAGCACTTAGGAGGAGCACCTTACCCAGACTTGTTGATGAGGGGAAGGAAAAATGTGTAGGTGAT
>NW_027681517.1:0-374 GCF_054177405.1 Leptonychotes weddellii
ATGAGGAGGCTGGGGCAAATAGATCACCGGGACACCCTCTAGTTTTAACACTTCCTGTGATCCATTATCTCCCAATAGAGGCTGTGAGGAACATGAAGTGCAATTGTCTATCTATATTGGGAACCACTACTGCAGAACACAGACCATTTGCTGAAACGAATTTTGAAGGCATTACACAAAATATTACGTCCTTTATTGTAATTAATCTAGCAACATATGTGCCAATATTGGACTGAACAAAGTCCTGGGTAGAAGAATAAATAAATAGCATTAATTTTGTACGGAGCGGCTGTCCGTGCCCGAGTTCCCAGCGGGCGGAGAGCGCCCCGAGGGCACAGACGGCCCGAGGCCCGGGCGCCCTCAGGGGAGCAGCA
>NW_027681518.1:0-374 GCF_054177405.1 Leptonychotes weddellii
AGGTATGGGATACTGATAAAGGAGATTTTCATCCCAAGCAAGAACTTCTAATATTTTGTATAGTTTATAAGCTGATGTTATTCTAATTATAAGATGCATTTTTCAATTACATAATTCATTCATAGATAAATAGAGCCTTATGTTTTTTTAGAAACTTCTCCTATTTGGGAAATAATCATTTTAGGTTGAAGTATATAAATTCCATATACATATATATATATATACACTTCACTTATATACCTTGCTGAATTACAGTAATCTGCAGAAAATTAGATCCCTCTCTAAATTTAATAAATGTTTTATTTCAGGGCACCTAGCTGGTTCAGTCAGTGGAGTGTGCAACTCTTGATCTCAAGGTTGTATATTCGAGCCCC
>NW_027681519.1:0-374 GCF_054177405.1 Leptonychotes weddellii
AGCCACCCAGGTGTCCTGAATACTGTCCATTTAGAATTGTGCGCTCTATTGTTAGTACTAATTGACCCAGTAGCCGGCATAAAAATTCTTTCACATAAGAGTCCATTTAAGTGAATGTGTACTTATATTTAAAACTCCTTATAAAAATGAAAGTATTATTGAGCAACTCAATGACCATGGCTAAATAATCAGTATATTACATAATCTCCTTTACACCTTAATCCTTAACTCTCATAAAAAGAAAGAGAACGATGTTGGTGGGGTGACAAAAAAGAAGCAAAAACAAAGAAAGAGAAGGGGAGGTTGGCAGCACTAAGTGTCAGCTGCAAAGTCAACATCACCCCTGAGTCACAGCAATTGAAAATGAGATTAGG
>NW_027681520.1:0-374 GCF_054177405.1 Leptonychotes weddellii
CAGATAGAAAGACATACTACTGGTTTAGTACCACCAAGGTGGTGCATGACACTGGGGCACAGGAATGGAAGTGAGTAGCTGTGCTGGGGGAAACCTGCAAAGAGGGTGATGGCTGTCCCAGGCCTTGATAGATGAAGGGGGCCAGGAATTCCGGGCTGAGGGACAGAGGCCAAGACATGGAGGTATGATCTCCAGAGCATGGTCCAGGATGCAGGGAGCAGCCCCATGTGGAGGACACGGGGTGTGGCTGAAGTAGTGGGGAGGCGGCGGCCAGGCCAAGGAGGACCTCAGCTGACACCGTCAGATGCAAGGTTGGCAGGTCACTGCTGAACCCGGGGCCCATGACATCTGCCTCTGTTGGAGTCTGAGAGCTG
>NW_027681521.1:0-7420 GCF_054177405.1 Leptonychotes weddellii
AATAAAGAAAATTAAAGCAGACGCTTAATGACTGAGACACCCAGGCGCCCTTAAGTCATACATTTCTATACATTTTTATAAATATATACGTCATGTAACTAGCATAAGACTCAAGATATATTCATCATCCCCCAAACTTACTAAATTCATCCAGGTACTAAACAAGAATGAAGCTGTCCTCCTCTTTATAACAGTGAAAGCTCAGTTTGATTTTTTTTAGATAAGGTGAGAAACAAACTGAAGGTTCTAGAGGGGAGGGGGGTGGGGGGATGGGTTAGACTGGTGATGGGTATTAAAGAGGGCACGTACTGCATGGAGCACTGGGTGTTATATGCAAACAATGAATCATGGAACACTACATCAAAAACTAATGATGTAATGTATGGTGATTAACATAACATAATAGTAAAGAAAATTAAAAAAATTGCATGCCTGGCTTGTAGTAAAAAAAAAAAATTCAAACTTAAAAGCATAGCATTTTTTTTTAAAGGTTTCATTTATTTATCTGATGCGGGACTCCATCCCAGGACCCTGAGATCATGGCCTGAGCTGAAGGCAGTCACTTAACTGACTGAGCCACCCAGGCACCCTAAAAGCATAGCATTCTAATGGAATAGATATAAGTAGTTGTGTGTGGTAGAGGGAAGGGAAGATGCTTCTGTTTCTTTATCTTTAAAATAAAGAAAATAATGTAGTTATTGTGATATATGTAATGTGACATATGCAATGTGTTTAGGACAGTGTCAGGTATATACTAAGTGCTGTATAAGTGTGAACCATGATTATTATCTTAATTATAATCATTACTTTTATTATCATATGAAGAGACAAGGAAGGGATTAGATCATGAGATTTAAAGCTATAAAAATATTTATCTAGGGGTGCCTGGATGGCTCATTTGGTTAAGCATCCAACTCTTGATTTTGGCTGGGGCATGATCTCAGGGTTGTGAGATCAAGCCCTGAGTTAGGCTCCATGCTGGGCATGAAGCCTGCTTGGGATTTTCTCTCTCCTTCTGCCCCTCCCCCCACCAACCCCTGCTTGTGCATGCACTCTCTCTCTCTCTAAAAAATATATATTTATCTAATTTAGTATCAAATTATGCCTGAATGTACTAATTTTGAATATCATTGGCATGAAGATTTGAAGACAGAGCCTGAAGTTTGGGCTGGTAATATAGAGCTTAATAAAGAGTTTTGGTTCTGTGAAACTTGTATGTTAGCTAGCATACTTTTCCCTCTTGTATCTGTGATATCACTACTGGAACCATCAACATTGAGAAATGAAAGGAAATTAACCTGTGATTTTTCCTGTGTTAGAAATAAGAAGATCTGTATCATAGCCATCACATTTTAAAGATTTTTAAAATTTATTTTTAGAGAGAGAGAGAGTGCATGTGTGTGAGTGTGGGGAGAGGCAGAGGGAGAGGAAGAGGGAGAGAAGCAGACTCCTCACTGAGTGGGGAGCCTGATGGGGCTGGATCTCAGAACCCTGAGAACATGACCTGAGCTGAAATCAAGAGTCTGACTGAGCCACCCAGGCGTCCCAGCCATCACATTTTAAAAAGAGCCTCAAATTTTCAATATTATTAAATTATAAAATTATAGTTAAATAATGATATTGTAGTTAAACTTTGGGCAATAATATATGCTGATATATATTGGTCTATACAGTAAATGTATTCCTAGAAAGCTACATATTCATTTAATTTTGGTTAGTTAAATTCACTTTCAAAATTAGTATGGAGGATTATACTATTACTAAAAATAACTTGCTTTTGAGGTGAAGAGTTCCTTGTTAATAGACACTGCCTGGCATATTAGTAGGTGCTCAATTCATATTTCTACCTAATTAATTTTTTAAAAGTTTTCTTTTAAAAGTTTCTTATGACTGTGTGTGTGTGTGTGTGTATGTGTGTGTAGACTGCTTTTGATTTGGAAATAAAATACTATACCTTTTTAGAAGTGGAGTTAGGAGACTATGAGTAATATAAATATGAGCTGTCACTTACCAATTACTGGTCCCTGGTGCTGAAAAAAAGTACTCCACTGAATTGATCACAGTCTTTAAAATAAAATCTCTTTGTTGAACAAACTTTTGAATTCCAATGGTACAGAGCATAGAGTTACTTAAGAAATGAGTATTTTTGTTCATATTCTGTTAGGATTGGATAATATTTCTGTTTTAGCTAAACAGAATTTAAAGGGAGCTACATAACTGATTCTGAGGTCTTCTTGATTTGCTGTTTCATTAATAACTGGGGTTATTAAAATTCTTAGTCACAATATTGATTAAAATGCTCAAGATTTCTTACCTTGCTAAATTTTGTAGGACAGATTTATTCTGGGAGATTTTTGTGAATCCGGAGTTCAATAGTTCGAACAATTGCTGTAGAAGTTTGCTTGTGAGGTCATAATTTATACCATTATTTTTATAACTAACACCACAAAAAGACCATGCTACTATAACCAGCAGCAGAATTTGGAAATGGTAGGTTCTAGTATGTGAAGTTATTGCATGTGAATGGAGAGAGATGTTATTTCAATGATATGTTTTTATTACTAGCTTCTGTTGTTATTAAGGATAATGAGAACCTTGTGTCTGGGCCTGTGAACAAAACTAATGTGACCTTTGATGTGACCCACCTGTTGTGCTTTCACAATCGATAATAGTCCCCTCATGTGAGACTGATCTGGAGAATAACAGCATGCCAGCATGATGAAAAATAACATTTGCAAACTTAAATTGCAGACATTGAAACATGCTTGGATCAGGTTCTAGATTAAAGTAATGAAAACAACTTATCTAACCAAATATTTCAAGAAAAGAAGATATTAACAGATGCCTGCTTCACAATGCCTTTTTCAGGGGGAATTGTTCCTTGGTGATATGCTTGTCTATCAGGCTCCTCATGAAATAAGTGATTTCCTAAATCAGTATTTGGTCAATTTTACAACTAAAGATAACCAATGCCTAGATTTTAGACATCCCCAATGTTGTTGCATTCATGGAAAATTAAAAGTTTTATATAGCATTTAAGATCAATTTTTAAAAGTAACAATCATGCTAAAAACATGATTTCTCTTTAAAAAAGAGAAAGAAACAAGGAATAAACAGTGTGCTTATATGATTCTTGGAGCATGGGTATAAGTAATAGCTTTCCCTGTTAGACCACGTCTGGCCTGCATTTACCTGGAGAGCAGTCTACCAGCCAAAGAATTTTATCACTTTTGCAGATAAATTTAAGGACACCATCATCTGGTAGACATTTTTCACCAGCTTGCAAAAAGTCTTTAGTATATTCATTATTAGGAAGATCTTAGTGATGATATATATCCAGTAAGCAAACATCAGCATCTCAAAATTAAAAAACTAATGTACTTCTGCTCTGCAATGGGCAGGTCAAATTCCATCTATATGAGGAAATCACTGTGATTATAAAAACACTGACATATCTTGGCTTCTGGGTTAGGTTAAAGATAATCCCTGACTAGTCAATACTCATCTTAAATCTTCTGCAGAACCTCTCCTCCCTCTTTGGCAGCTGCATGGACATTAGTATCATGGCTATAGCTTTGTTGATGAGGGTTCCACTGAAAGGGCCTTTGTAGAAGGAGGAAAAGAGGGTGGCATTGGAAGTGTGATGAATGACACTTTACTAATGTCTCATGCTTTGCTCTTGAAATTGTTGCTGCCGACATCAATAGATCCTTCTTCCTCTTGGCGTAGTGGGGAGTGAGGGTCAGGAGACAGCTTGTCTTGGGATTTCCAGAGAGACCTTAATACATATTTTCTTAGAGAAACTAGAGTGCTATAATCCAGTGCTCAGCTATGCATGAGTGGACTGGCAGAGGATTCTATTGGTATCATTGTTTCTATGAGAAAGTACATTCCAAGTTCTAAGATGACTTTTGGAATTAAATCCATTTGTGTGCTTCTATGTTTCCTGTAGAAAATATAGGACTTTCTATATTTCCAAAATTATAGAACTGCATTATTTTAGAACTGGAGAGATCTTGGAAGTCATCTATTTCAAATTCATTTTATAGATAAGACAAAATCTATAGAATTTAGGTCCTGGAAAAAATATGATCCTGTGGGATTGCGCCTTTAAAATATTTTAATAAAATCAATTTTTATCTATAGACTTATATTTTTTTAGGTTCCAAGGCTTTTGTTTTAGAAATTTTCATAATTCTGCAATGTACAGGCTTAAGATATAACCATTTGAGAATTTTCCAGGATTCTCTGTATGAGGACTTCTGCATCACTAACCAGTATTGTATGACCTGCATCACTAACCAGGTTTCTCTGTATGAGGACTTCTGCATCACTAACCAGTATTGTATGATTTGTAGATTAAGAGATGATAAAACTGTATATTTTGTTAGACTTATCTCTTTTGTTGTGATTGTTTTATTAATTGTATTTTATATAGTGTTGAAAATGTGTTATGATGGACAAGTTATTGCTTTAAATGGCCAGTTTATAATTATGAATTGATTCATTTTAAAATTCCTAATTATATGTTATTTGAACATATGCTTTGGATCTGTAGATTTTTGTGGACAAGAAAAGAACATGTGCTGAACAAATATAATGTTACTGGTTTTCAAAAACTGATCATAATTCAAAATTATCCTTGTTTGGAACTGTGAATTTTTATTTTTGTGTGATTTTTTCTTGATATCTTGTAGTATAGCAATACACTATTTGTAGGAAGAATATGTTTATTTTTCAAAATGACATTTGAACGAATTTGTCATTACCAAATGACATAATATTATTTATTATGGTATATAGGAACTTCCCTTTTACATCTTGCTCCTGCTCAAACATTCACTCTAAGAAGACAAAATGAAAAGTTAGAGATTAATTAATATTATGCTGAAGACAAAATTTCATGTTTTCAATGAGAATATGCTATTTTAAAAATCTTTTTCACTTTAAATATGTTGGGGTGAAAATGTAGCAGCCATTTTCTGTTGCTGGAAAAGAGTGATGGGGAGGAGTTAATAGTTGGCCTTCAGGTATGTTTTTCACCTTTGTCTTCTTCAGAATTCAAATCTCAGAATATGACTTTTCAGATCTCAAGAGACAGTTTTTTGGTCTTAAGTCTTGCACTGAGCTTTGTGTTAATCTTTCATTTTACTTAATTTTTAGAGATATATAATTTTTTTAGCCACCATGAATATCTATCTTACCCATTTTCACAGACTAAATTATGCCCAAAATACTAAAGATATATTAATTCAGTTTTAAATATTATGTTTCCATTGCAAGGTACCGATATTATATACTTTTCATTTGTGTTGAACATTTTAATATGTTTTTTGCTGAATGAATATAATCAGTATGCTAAGTATTATGTTTTAAACAGATGCCAAATATGTAATTTTGCATCTAAGTATTTTTTGATGATATAGGGCATCAATATTAAATGAAATTTTATTCAGTGATTTCATTTCCTTGAAAATATTTCTATCAGAAATTCATATTATACTTGTATTATGCTGAACATGATGAAATGTTATCCTCTTTCCCTTGTGTCCTTGTTGCAGCAATATCCAAAACATTCAAAAGTTTAATTTAAATCAAAATATTTCTCCATAGAATAAACAGAATATCTCACCTGTGGAGGGTGATTTCACTTTGCAAATTTGTTCTAAGACCTTTGTAATTCACAACTTATCACTTTGTGTGCCTGATGCTTAAAAACATTGACATATCATGTTTCAAAGATATGTAGGATATTTTTGAATCCTGCTATTGTCTCATTGAAACAGAAATTGATACTGAGACTGCATTTTATTTGGACTTACATATTAAGATGTATATTAGGTCTAGGTCTGTTTTTATAAAGTAATTTTATTAAATTGCTGTGGAATACATGTGGTTATTTAAAAAGATTTGAATCATGATATAGTAGACATGTTCTAAATAAGATTCAGTAATTGAAATTTGCTAAGGAAACTATGGGAATCCAAAGCTCCCTTTTATTATTAAGTGAACCAAATTACTACTAGATATAATTGTATGTTAGACACCAGTATTGAACAATTTTTATAGAACCAAGTAAACTGTTATGGTTTTGGAAAATTGGATTTAGAGCCCAGTGCTGATGAGATTAAGATCATGAAATTATGAGCCAGTTAGAGCCAGAGCTTTGCTTTATTTTTTGGTCATACTGTGGATTAAGAAACCTAAAGAATAAGGATAAATGGACCCCTTCCTGAATAGAGTAGTGTTGAGGGTTCCTTGGGGAGTAGTTCTAAAACTAGTCTCCCGTTATTTATGCATTTGAAGAGAAAATATATGGGGAAATCTCTTGTTTCCTTGGGATAGGAAGCCTATATTTCATAATTGTTGAATTATATTTTTCTAAGATTTAATAAAATAATTTAAATGAAATTGAAGAAATTTCCTAACTTCAGATATATCTTTATAGCAAGACATATTAATTCCTAAAGATCTTTGTGAAATAAAAAACAAACAAAAAGGATGAAGTTAAGTTCATTAAAAAAAAACAAACACCTAATTCAACTTAAGATAGTATCGTGTGCTATGAAAGATAATTAAGTTACACTTTTTCCCTATCCTCCTCTTTCACTCCCTACTTTGATTTATTACTTCCACATTGTATCATAACTTACAGTGTTGCTTAGTACTTACCTTTTAGCACTAGCATCTTTTTGATTCATTCCTTGCTTAGGTGGATTTTATCTTCAGGTAGTGTTTTCTTGGATGCAAACTTTAGTAATCTTTATGTTTATATATTTTTATGTTTCACCTTTGTTGCTTTTATACTTGAAGGATAACTTGGATGGGTATAACATTATTGGGTCACACTTACCTTCAGGATCAGTAGACTTTGCTCCACTTTTTTTTTGGCACTGAATATTGTTGGAGCAAAGGCTGAGGCCCACTTTATTCCTGCAACAACCCCTTCTACCTCCAACTTTGTAGGTGATTATTCTTACCTGTAAGCCTTTAAAGTACAAAGTTTATGATGATATATTTTAGCATCATTGTTATGTGTTACCTTTTCCTGGGGACATGAATTATTTTCTTCTTTTATAAGTAATTTTTTTTTGTGTGTAGGTTCATTTAAAAAATTCTTTTCTTTGGAATCAATAATGATATATATGTTGCAAATCCATTGTTTTTTTTTTAATTAATTAATTAATTAATTTTATTCTTATGTTAATCCCCATACATTACATCATTAATTTTAGATGAAGTGTTCCATGATTCATTGTTTGTGCATAACACCCAGTGCTCCATGCAGAATGTGCCCTCCTCAATACCCACCACCAGGCTAACCCATCCTCCCACCCCCCTCCCCTCTAGAACCCTCAGTTTGTTTTTCAGAGTCCATCATCTCTCATGGTTCGTCTACCCCTCCGATATCCCCCGCTTC
>NW_027681522.1:0-374 GCF_054177405.1 Leptonychotes weddellii
AGCGTCTGCCTTGGGCTCAGGTCGTGATCCCGGGGTCCTGGGATCGAGTCCCACATCGGGCTCCCTGCTCCTTGGGAGCCTGCTTCTCTGTCTCTCATGAATAAAAAAAAAAAAAAAAAAAACTTCTTCAGGAAAGGGAATCCAATCAAATTTAAGAACTAGGTAGTAATGGGGCGCCTGGGTGGCTCAGTCGGTTAAGCGTCTGCCTTCGGCTCAGGTTGTGATCCCGGGGTCCCGGGATCGAGCCCCGCATCGGGCTCCCTGCTCGGCGGGAAGCCTGCTTCTCCCTCTCCCCCTCCCCCTGCTTGTGTTCCCTCTCTCGCTGCTCTGTCAAATAAATAAATAAAGTATTTAAAAAAAAAATGTGCAAGCAG
>NW_027681523.1:0-374 GCF_054177405.1 Leptonychotes weddellii
GTGCTATATTTGGGCTGCAGAGTTTTGTTTGACACCCATAGTTTTGGTGTTTTTAATTGAATTAATTACATTTTAAAATTAAATTTCACCTCCAAATTTAACTTCTGGCTTTTTTTTTTTAATTGGACAATATGGCAATAATACATCCATAATCAGTTGGGCCTAAATAGTAGCTTCTTTCAGATGACAACATTCTTTTGTTCACTCCACTTAATCAGGCCTGCTTTACTTATATATGTTAACCCTGAACCTCTTTATTTATTTATTTATTTATTTATGTATTTATTTATGTATTTATTTATTTATGTATGTATGTATTTATTTATTTATTTATTCTTATGTTAATCCCCATACATTACATCATTAGTTTTAGA
>NW_027681524.1:0-374 GCF_054177405.1 Leptonychotes weddellii
ATCAAAGTCGACTGGGGAAGGGGTGCCTGGGTGGCTCAGATGGTTAAGCGTCTGCCTTCGGCTCAGGTCATGATCCCAGGGTCCTGGGATCGAGTCCCGCATCGGGCTCTCTGCTCCTTGGGAGCCTGCTTCTCCCTCTGCCTCTCTCTCTCTCTCTGTCTCTCATGAATAAATTAAAAAAAAAAAGCATATTAAAAAAAAGTCAACTGGGGAAGACAATGGGGACCTACAGTACATCTAACCCCAGAAAGAAAGCAAGTCAGCAACAAGGGCCCAGGAAAAACAAGATGGCAATGACTAGTCTTGTTCTTCTCTCTGTGAGGCTAGAGAAGATTTCAGCAACACGTAGTTGGATAAAAAGGCAGGCTTGGAAG
>NW_027681525.1:0-374 GCF_054177405.1 Leptonychotes weddellii
TGCCAATGCTGCTCTTAGGTCCCGTAGGACAAGACCCAAGAATCCATCATTGTGTTTAGCAATATGAAGGTCAACATTTCCCATGAAGAGCAGTCTCAGTGGACTGTTGGGGGCAACGGCCTTATAGGAACGGGCTTAGGATAACAAGTACCAACTACCTATTTCAAGAGTTTTGCTGGGGCGCCTGGGTGGCTCAGTCGTTAAGCGTCTGCCTTCGGCTCAGGTCATGATCCCAGGGTCCTGGGATCGAGCCCCGCATCAGGCTCCCTGCTCTGCAGGAAACCTGCTTCTCCCTCTTCTACTCCCCCTGCTTGTGTTCCCTCTCTCACTGTGTCTCTCTCTGTCAAATAAATAAATAAAATCTTTAAAAAAAA
>NW_027681526.1:0-374 GCF_054177405.1 Leptonychotes weddellii
AGCATACTCTTGTTTCTGCCAAGGGTTCAAAAAAACCCTCTCTTGACCCCACATCTCCCTCCATCTACCACCCACTTCTCTACTCCCTTTAGAGGAAAACTGAAAAGAAGGGTCTACACGCAGCGTCTCTAACGCCCCTATTCCCACTCTTCTCTTGAATCCACTCTGATGGTTGATGTTATGCGTCAACTTGACCGGGCCACAGGATGCCCAGATACTTGGTCAAACATTATTCTGAATGTGTCTGTGAGGGTGTTTTTGGATGAGATTAACATATGAATCAGTAGTTTGAGGAAAGCACATTGCTCTCCCCATTGTGGGTGGGCCTCATCCAATCAGTTGAAGGCTTGAATGGACCAGAAAGACTGACTCTC
>NW_027681527.1:0-374 GCF_054177405.1 Leptonychotes weddellii
AAAAAAAAAAAAAAAAAGATTTATTCTTTCTGTCCTCAGATATTTTATTGTGTATTAAATTAGCAAGTATTGATGGTTAAATTACATTGTTGTTTGCTGAGTGTATGCATTAGCACTTTTGTGGCTAGTGTTCTTATTTAAAATTTTCAGACATTTGATTGGGTTGTGAAGATAGGAGAGGAATGGGAACAAGCCTTAAAAAGCTTGGAGTTAGATTCTGAAAATATTTGAGCTTCTGTACCTACTTACTTTACACTTCTTTGTATCTTGTATTATGATCGTTGTTGGAATGTTAAGATAACTTGTCATTTTTTAAATACCTAACTTTATGTTTTGTTTGTTTGTGTAGGAAATGTTTTCCTAAAGCATGGTTC
>NW_027681528.1:0-374 GCF_054177405.1 Leptonychotes weddellii
ACCATCACCATTTCACAACTCTCTTCCTTCCTCAGCTCTGGCCAGGGGGCCCCCTTGTTCTGGCTGGAAAACTGTGGCCTACTCCCTCCTTAGAGATCTGCACTTGTTGCTCACTCCGCTTAAAACTCTTTCTCCTTTCCCACTTCCCTCTCCCTATTACAAACAGAGTTTTTGCAAAAGTATAAATTTTAAGTGAGAAGTTTTCCTAGCATTCCATTTATTTATTTATTTTTATTATGCTATGTTAATCACCATACATTACATCATTAGTTTTTGATGTAGTGTTTCATGATTCATTGTTTGCGTATAATACCCAGTGCTCCATGCAGAACGTGCCCTCTTTAATAGCCATCACCAGGCTGACCCATCCCCCC
>NW_027681529.1:0-374 GCF_054177405.1 Leptonychotes weddellii
AAAAAAAAAAAAAGAAAGAAAGAAAACAGGAGGGCATGAAATTATTCTCCTCATTCAAGACCCAGTTGAAGCCTGTCTCCTTGGGAAGCTGCCCCTGAGTGCCTTCAGGCATCTCGGAGCAGGCCTCTCCCAGCACTCCAGTACTCCATGGGGCACGTTCCTGTGCAACCATTCGTCTACCTGTCTATAATCCCCCAACCAGATTGTGATTAGCTCAAAGGCCAGGGCCATGACATCTCCTGAATGCTTCTCCTCACCACCACTCAGCACAGATCATTCGATAAAAAAATGCTCACTGAAATCACTGACTTGAAATTGTAATAACCAACATGAAGTGACCATTTAGCCACTAAACATGGCGCTAAATTGTAGTG
>NW_027681530.1:0-374 GCF_054177405.1 Leptonychotes weddellii
CAGCCGCAGCCGGGCTGAGGCCGAGTCCTGGTACCGCAGCAAGGTGAGGGGCGGAGGACACCTGCCTCCTAGACATGGCAGTGGCAGGGAATCCAGGTATATAATAACAAGGTTTCTTTTGTCTGGGGATTCCGATCCCTTGGATGGTAACAGAAGGGCAGACAGCTCTCAGGTTATAGTGGCTGGGCAAGGCTGCCACATATGGTTGCACAGGCTGAGCACTGTACAACTTACCAATCTTCTGTGGTGTCTGAGTGGGTGGGACACTGCCTCTTGAGCCTCAGGGGCATGTCTGCTTCCCCCCAGTGTGAGGAGATGAAGGCCACGGTGATCCGGCATGGGGAGACCCTGCGCCGCACCAAGGAGGAGATCAA
>NW_027681531.1:0-374 GCF_054177405.1 Leptonychotes weddellii
CAAGGACATTCCCTCCTTCGAGCGCTACATGGCCCAGCTCAAATGCTACTACTTCGATTACAAGTGAGGATGGGTCCTGCCCCTTATTGGGTGTGGGCAGGGGGTTATATGGTTGCTTTTTTTTTTTTTTTAATCACTGGTTCTCCAGCCACTCAGGTCATCTTTGTACACATGGGAACTCCTTGTTTGTCTAGCTCTGGCCCCAGAGGCTTCGGGGGGTGGGGGGTTGCCCTGGAGGTCCTTATCCTGGGATTGTACCAGATTCGTCCCCCATGGCAGCCAGTAGAATCTTTTCTTTTTTTTTTTTTTTAAAGATTTTATTTATTTATTTGACAGAGACAGAGACAGCGAGAGCAGGAACGCAAGCAGGGGGA
>NW_027681532.1:0-7420 GCF_054177405.1 Leptonychotes weddellii
GGGGGGGTGGGAGGATGGGTTAGCCTGGTGATGGGTATTGAGGAGGGCACATTCTGCATGGAGCACTGGGTGTTATGCACAAACAATGAATCATGGAACACTACATCTAAAACTAATGATGCAATGTATGGGGATAATATAAGAATAAAAAAATTTTAAAAAAAAGAAAAGAAAAAAAAACACTCATTAAAAAGCAAAAAATAAATAAATAAATAAAACAGTATAGACAAATAGACCAAAGGAATAGAAAAGAAACCCATAAATGGACCCAGCTACATATGGATCTTTAGCATTAGGATAAAGGTTGCCTCTAAAATTACATATTCATGAATGGTGCTGAGATAATAGGGTAACCATTTGAGAAAAGATAAAATTAGGTCCATATCTCACATAATGCATAAGAATAGTCTCCAAATGAACTGGGGATCTAAATATAAAAAATAAAACCATATTAGTGTTAGAAGAAAACATGGATGAATTCTTCTTTAAATATAAGGAAAGACTGGGGCGCCTGGGTGATGCAGTTAGTTAAGTGTCCGACTCTTGGTTCCAGCTCAGGTCGTGATCTCAGGGTCATGGGATTGAGCCCTGTGTCAGGCTCTGCACTCAGTGTGGAGTCTGCTTGAGATTCTCTCTCCCTCTCTCTCTGCCCCTCCTGTTCATGTGCACGCTCTATCTCTCTCAAAATAAATAAATAAATCTTTAAAAAATATTCATTCCGTAAGTAAATCAGCAAGTACTTACCGAGTGCCTATTAAGTATCAGGCACTGCTCCACAGATACCAGGCAATAATAGTAGACGAGAAGCAGGCAGGAAACAGAAACAGACAAGAGCCTTCCTTCAGGACATTGACATTTGGGTTGAAGAGATATTTAAAATGTTTAACAAATAAATACACAGTTTATCAGGTAGTGATAAATGCTATGAAGAAAGAACAAGCACAGCAAAAAGAAAACGAAAAGGGTGCTATTTTAATAGTTGGTCAGAGAAATTCTTGTGATGAAGCGGCATTTGAGCAGAGACCCGAATGAAGTGAGAAAGCGAGCCTTGCTCTCTGGAAAGAGCATCCCAGGCAGAAGGAACTGTGAGTGCAAAGGCCCTGAGGTGAGCACATGCTTGGTGGTTTGAAGAACAGTGAGTAGAAGAGGCAGTGTGATTCCAGCAATGGGAGTGAGGAGGAGAGAGAAAGAGGATAAGGTGAGCACAGGGAAATGGAGACCTCATGAAAGCCTTGCAGACCATGCTAAAGACTCAATTTATTTGGGGTGGGGCAGGGGGGAGAGGGGAAGGGATGGGAAGCCATTGGATAATTTTGAGAACAGGCATGGCACGATCTGATTTATTTCTGAAAAAGATTTGTGTGTTTGTGTGTATTCACTCACTATTTACTTGACACTCTGAATAAAGTTTAAGGACATTTTTTAGAAGTGATCAAGCAAGATATAAACATTTTTCTTTTTATTCCTTAGCAGCTCCACGAGGCCATTTAAAGTCCTAGAAAAGCTCACAAAGTAACTTGTGGCAAATAAATAAAATATTAGGTGTGTTTGTATGATATTACTAACACAGCAAAGTTGCATTCCTAAATATCAAGTTATTAAATTCAATGTGGCCATATCGCTTGAAAGAAACTTTTAGCCCATCCTCTCCCATCTCTTTCTAATTTGTACAAAAAGAAGCTCAGACCAAGAGCAGACAGTGCCCCTGTCCAGGACCACATATCTGAGTGCTTTAAGTAGGACAAAGGTCCAGGTTTTCTCACTTCCAGTCTTGTGTTTTCCAGACAATAGACCACTTCTAATTCTACATGTCATCCTCAGCGACTAATTTCAATTCTAACTTTAAAAGCTAGAAAAACAGTCTTTTTCTAAACTCAGGAAGCTAGAAAATAAATCAATAACCAGTTGATATTTTAAAAATACTTCTTATCCAGGGCACCTGGGTGGCTCAGTTGGTTAAGCATCTGCCTTCAGCTCAGGTCGTGATCTCAGGGTCCTGGGATTGAGCCCCACATCAAGCCCCACATCAGGCTCCCTGCTCAGTGGGGAGCCTGCTTCTCCCTCTCCCTCTGCCTGCTGCTTTCCCTGCCTGTGCTCTCTCTCTCTCTGTCAAATAAATAAATAAAATCTTAAAAAAAGATACTTTTTATCCACCCACTTTTATTTCCTATTATCAGAGAAATGTATACTTTTTTCTGACCATCAAAACTCTCTCAAATAATGTAGTCTCTCCAACTCTGAAAAATGAATTCAGCTCTGAATTAGTCTACATTTAACGAACATCTAAAGTCTGAAAACTGAATGTGATGACAGGATTTTATTAAATCTTGGTGAAGTCATGTGAGTTCAACTACAAATTAGTTTATAAAAGTTACCCACATACAAATCAGATTTTCCCCATCCCTGTCATTGCTGAGTTTTAAAGCCTGTCTGGCCAGTCTTGACTGTTACAGTATTGGTTCCTTTAGCCTGTAAATGTCAAGGTCACTTGGAGGTAAGGGCTATGTGCTATGAGAGAAGAAGAATTAAAGAAATGAGGAAAATATTCCCAAATCTCAGAGGATAGGTACTTGGGGAAAATGTAAAAGAACTGTTTGATGCCTGCTTTTTGCCACTTTTGGAGCAATAAACTAAAATCCAAAGTCTTCTAAAAACATTGAGTACAGGAAAAAGAGAGCATTTTCAGAGATTAACAAATAGTTTATAGATTTATAGGGAAATTCGTGCCCTAGTGAGCAAAGGACACCGTAAGCCTATATCCTGCAGTCTACGAAGTAAAGCATTGATTTCAGTGTACAGGGAAGAGTTCTTGGAGGAGGTGACATCTGAGATGATATTGAAGGAATGGTAGAAGGCAGGCTGAGAGGGAGGGTACATTCTCAGCCCAGGGGACATCAGAAATAAAGATGAAAAGCAATGTGGAATATCTGAGAAACTGAAAGTAGTTCAATGTTGCTCATATGCAAAACCCAACAAAATCTATCTTGGTATTTCTATCTACACTTAAACTCATTTACGATGTTCACAGAAAAGTGTTATTAACTATTGTCAAAGAAAGGCTAATGTTAATTTTCTACGCCCAAACAATGTAGAAAATGAGTGGCTTTTTATAAAGGATTTTCAGGCAGGCTGGTCAAACCTTCATTTTTGTCTACCTCCAAAATTACTGTGAGCTTAATTAGATCAAGCTGTGAAGTCAGGTAGCACATATTCTTGTAGTTCTCAACAGAAGAAAGAAAAACATCAAAAAATATACTTAGGAAGACTAGCCTGAGATTTTTCGTGGTGTTCTTTCTCTGTGCCTTTCTCTATGCCTAATGATCACCAGGTCCTAGCTTTTCCACATCTTTCATACCTTGTGAATTTTATCTTCATTATTTCTCACCTAGACTTCTGACAAATGCATCTCTCTACTTCTAGTCTCATGCCACTCTAGACAATTGAGTGATTTTTCTAAGGTGCAAATATGATTTTAGTCTGCCCATAAAACTTTTGGCCCCCATGCCTTCAGGATAAAGTCTAATCTCCTTATATAATGGTGTCCATAGTTCCAGATGCCATCTTGTGCCTCAACTTTTGGACTCCTCATTTTACTGTCATGTCCTCTACCTTGCTGTCTTTTACAAGCAAGCACTAGACGTTTGCTTAATTACTCTTCTCTTCCTTTCCTGGTAAATACATTCAGTTCATGTTCATCTCTCCAAGGAACTCATCCTGAGGTTTTAGATCGAGTGTGAGAGAAACCCTTCAGGCTTCCTCAGATTATCTTTCCGTACCGATCAGAGAACACATATCACACTGTATTATAAGGCTTTCCTCTCACCAGCTAAGAACTTCCTAGTGGCTGGGACCTTGTTTTTTATTTATATATCTAAACATGCAGTGAGATGTCTTGATGCAGTCAATCTGTCAGTAAATATTTGTGAAATCAAGTAGTGTGTTCTTTCCCTAAAAGTCATCTATATTTTCTACTTTTCAAGTGTAAAAAATACAAAAGAAAGATTAAAGGTAAATTTTTATAAATTTGCCTATATTTCTGTCAAAAATATGAGTTGTGTTTTCTTAAAATGCATTTTTAGAGGCATATTTTAAAATTTTGTTGAGTGAAAAATTTAGTCAAAATTGTTATTAGAAAGGCTTTTTTTTCCCCAAGGGAAGGCTTTGAGTTGAAAGTTGGGGTTCTTTCTATGGTTGTTGAAGTAAGAATGCAACAGCACAATTATGTACAATCTGTGTTCGTTTTTTATACTTTCCATCAATTCTTCAGATCCTTTTGGAGTGGTGGAATGCCTGTGGCTTTCTGACTAGTGTGGCAAAACAGAATAGTTCTAATTCGTTCAAATTTGGGTGGTTGTTGGTTACATGCCTCTGTGGTTCTTTTTCATTGAGTTTTGGGTCCAAAACTCTGGGAGGTATATCAGTTTCAGACCTCAATCCAAATGTATTTTTAATTGGCAAGCTCATCCCAGAAATTGAAAAAGATGGTAAAAGGAAATAGGAAACAGTACTATTGGAACAATTCAATTTATACATGTTCCTTCAGCATTATTTCCCTGGGATAACAACTAAAATGGCACTACAATTAAGTCTACAATAAATATTTTAACCAAAATGTCGTTTGTTCCAGGAGGGTATGTGCTATGGTGAGCGCTATGAATTGTGTTAAGACTGATGCATCACAGACCTGTACCCCTGAAACAAATAATACATTATATGTTAACTTTAAAAAATGTTTGTTCCTTTGTCTAGATGGCAGCAACAAAACCCTTTCTAAATAATGAGTAATATTAAAAGTAGACCTTAATATACATTGAAAATACTTTGTACAGTGTTTCTATTCCTGGTATAATGAGTGAATCAGAGAGCCAGAGTAATGGAGGATTAAAATGGGGAGGGGAAAATCTATTAAAGCTTCAACATCGTATTTGAATTTACAACTGTTAACTGCCACACATTTGGTCATTTCCTAAATATCATTGACACTGGCTTGTGTCATGTCATTCTCGTACCATTCTTCCCCATTCTCTCCAGCAGCAGGTATGTATAAATGTTGGTTATACGTTGGACGATATGCATGGATATACATTCTGCTTTGTATGTACACTCTCCAAAATCTAGGAATAAGGTCCTTGAGTGCAAAGGCTGACCTTATCTTATTCTCTGTACCTTTTACATAGCTTAATATTGTGCATTAAATGCTTGATACATAGGGTTCAAATTTGAGCAACTACAGTCCAGCTTTATGGGGAAAATCAGACTAATATTTATTAGAAGTCAGGGGAGTAGGAGGACGATAGGATGAAGACATTTTCAGGAAAAATGACCTTTTCTTCATTTCTGTGTCTGAATACAAAACACATGCCTTAAAATAAATAAATAAATGTTTATCCCCAGTGACAAAGAGAGCACACTTATATCAAAATGAAGGAATAAACGAAATAGATAAGATTTTTATGTGTTCAGTTGAGGAGAAGCAGAGCACTTCCCCCCTGAGTTTCTGACAATTTGTTGCCAGGCTCAACCATGTATTTTCTGGAAACTTCATCAAATAAAATTGTTCTAAGACACTACTGCTTTCAAAACCTAAATCAAATTTCATTTTGGATCTGGGATCTGACCAAGAGCATATAGAACACTTAAGATGGATTAATTTTTATTCTGTTCATCTGATCCCTTTCATTTATCATTTAATAAGTTGACAAAGGGGCTGAAATACACAGAGACGTGGAATTTTGGGTTACCCAAAACGGCCTCCTCTGACTCAGTCAAATTTGTGGTTTATATTTTGGCCATCACTATGGTTAATTTCTATTTGTTTTTACAATGCATATGAACAAATGTCTGATAAAAAAAAATTAAAAGAGAAAGAACCAAAAGTGAAATGTGAGAGTGGTTAGACCAGCCAACATTATATTAAAGATACCAAGCTAAACGGTGGAAAATGTGAACAAGCTGGGTTACTTTAGTTGAAAAAATAAACCATTGATGGTACCCTAATACCTTTAAGGTTTGTTTGGTAGATGTTAAAGCTTCTCTTTCTCTTGGGTGGAAGTTTCTCTTGGGTCATTTTGACTAATAAAATCAAAATCACATTAATTCAACTTCTTTAATTTCTTTGTCGTCTCGTGGAACATCAGAAAATTTCAGCTATGACATGATGTGCTCCTTCATTCTAAAGAGTAGGCTCCAACAAATGGAGTGGGGGAGACTCAGAACAGAGGGACGGTAGGAGAGATAGAGGGAATTGCCATTTCCTGAGCATCTACTGTGTGTTAGCTTTGATTAGGTACTTTATATCCATTGTCTCACAATTGTCACCACTCTATAGGTGTTATTAACTCCACAGGTGGGGAATTTAGGACTTAAAAAGGTCAATAACTTGCCCAGGGTTGGTGGTAGAGTTAAGATTCAATCCTAGTTCTGATTTATGCCAGATTTTCACTACTTCGTATTACCTGTAAAATTGGGATACAAGAGTAATAAATGCATGATATAAAAACCCAGAAATAAATCAGAAGTATTTTCTTACAAGTGCTTAAGAATTAGAAAGTAATCTCTGTGGATTTAATTTATCTGTGCAGCTTGGCCTCTATTACCATGGATGAGCAAACACTGACTATTATATATTTTAAAATGATAGCAATAACAAATGTTCATGGCACTACCTGAATAATACTGATTAAAAATAATTAATTACCACAGATCAGGCTATAAACTTATTTTACCAGTTTTCCAGGCCACTGAAGCAGAGCTTATATTTGTCTCCGCATAGCAAAACTGACGGATAATCATTCCAATTACCAGCAGAACATGGTTTGGGGTTTTCTTTCCCTGTTAAATTATCTGTCAAGCTTTTCAACTCAGTATGTCTCATTGCTTATTAGAAAATATAATATAATGTGAAGAATAGAAATGAATCAGAATTCATTTGTGTTTTGGGACTTTCTCATGTCTCATATAGGAAAAGGAGTTTTTTTAATTTTATAAATTCCATTAGAGAAGAACTAAAATGATCTGTTACATCCCTTTTATTAGTCTTTCTCCAAATGGTAGGTTTTTCTTCCTCAGTATATTACAGTATACAAACCACATACTAAAGTCTCCTGTTTCTATTGATTAGTCTACTAATTCATTCAAAATTAAGAGATACAAATATAAACAGAGAAGACCTCAGACCCACTTAGGAGACATGATAAAATGTCTACGCAGGTTGCTCTGTTAAGCGCTGTGAATTGTGCAGGACTGTTGAGTCTCAGATCTGTACCTCTGAGACAAATAATGCAAGATATGTTAAGAAAAAAAAAGAAGAAGAAGAAGGTAGCGGGAGGGGAGGAATGAAGCGGGGGAAATCAGAGGGGTGGACGAACCATGAGAGAAGATGGACTCTGAAAAACAAACTGAGGGTTCTAGAGGGGAGGGG
>NW_027681533.1:0-374 GCF_054177405.1 Leptonychotes weddellii
GAAAACAGAGAGGGAGACAAACCATAAGAGACTCTTAACTATAGGAAACAAACTAAGGGTTGCTGGAGGGGAGGTGAGTGGGGGGATGGGGTAATAGGCATTAAGGAGTGCACTTGAAGTAATAAGTACAGTTCTTTAAGCTGTTAAGGATACTTTTGGCTTCCATGGCTGAGACATGCAGCCACCAAGCCCACCTTTATGTGTCTTGTCCAGAATTTGTGCCCTCAACATCTAAAGTCAAGAGTTCATTTCTTGATTTGACTATCAAATAGTGCTTTCTATTTGGCATGTTTCCATTCCAATTGTGGATGTGGGGTTCACATTTACAAGATGGAGGTCTGGAGTAAAGTCTAAGTCTTTGGAAACTAAGTGGC
>NW_027681534.1:0-374 GCF_054177405.1 Leptonychotes weddellii
ATGGGGGTCTGCGCGGGCAGAACCCAGGGCATGCAGATCCAAAAGGGCCTGGTTCAGGCTCTTCTCCAGAACCAGGGCAGCTTCCATGGCGTCCAGGGTTTTCCCCCACTCATCTTGGGACGGCTTCTGTACAGAGGACAGAGGGCTCAGGACTAGCTAAATAGACCGCAAAAGTGTCCAAGGGCTTGCCTCCATCACGCCCAGGCTCCTACAACCACCCATCCCAGGAGACCCCGTTGCGGTGTGGACAGCTACGTCTTCGGGAAAGTGCGCGCGCCTCCATTTTGCGCCGCACAAGAGTGAACACAATCGTCCAGAAGCCCACGCGGGGCCTACACCGCTACGGTCAAGGCGCTGGGCGCGCGCACGGACTA
>NW_027681535.1:0-374 GCF_054177405.1 Leptonychotes weddellii
AAAAGCATATCACCACAAAGGATGATATTGAGAGGGAAAGCAAAGCAAAGAAACCTACAAAACAGAAAACAACAAAATAACAATAGTAAATCTTTACCTAGCAACAATTACTTTAAATATAAATGTATTAAATTCTGTAATCAAAAGACAGAATGGTTGAATGAATAATGATAAGAAAAAAAAAAAAACAGATCCAATGGTGTTGCTACCTACAAGAGACTGAATTTGACTTTAAGGACATATGTAGACTGAGAGTAAAGGAATGGAAAAATATTTCAAGCAAGGATAACCCAAAGAAACAAAGGTAGAAACACTTATATCAGACAAAATAGACTTTAAGCCAAAATGGTCTCAAGAAACAAAGAAGTTCATTA
>NW_027681536.1:0-374 GCF_054177405.1 Leptonychotes weddellii
CACTACATGCTTACCTGCCAGGCGCTGCATGGGTACTGGGGACACCGAAATAATAAACAGGACCTGCCCTCCAGGGGCTCACAGCTTAGCGGGAGGGCAGGACACCAATATGTCCCTACAAAGGTAAGTTCCACGAGCTTGTGGGCAGGGACAAGTGGGGGGAAATTCCTAAAGCACGGGAGATGTAACCAGGGGGAAAGGCAAGAATGATGTGCCCCACAGGAGGTATGAAGTATGCAAAGCATGGAGGAGAGACAGGGAAGAGGGGGAAAGAGAGACACACATCGAAGAATGGCAAGTCGTCTAGGGCCTTGGGCCTTGCAGCGTCCCCAGACTAGAGCAGAGGCATCACTTGAGAGCTTGTTAGAAATGCA
>NW_027681537.1:0-374 GCF_054177405.1 Leptonychotes weddellii
ATTGCCGCTCAGCAAAGTTGTCACAGATCTGCGTCTGGATGAACGAAGTGGGGGCTGAAGGAAGGACACTCAGGGGCCAACGTGTTCAGTTCTCAGCCTGAATCACGGCCACCGTGTGATTCCTCCCCACTTGCCCCCTGGGCGCGGAGACAGCGCACCCAAGTGCCCCCACACAACTCCAGGCTGGGGCAGGGGCTCTGCAGGTGAAACTTTTTTCCTCGTCACTCACTGGCCTGACTGCTCCACACACACACAGAGGACACAGCCCCTCAGGAACAGGCCACGGAAGCCACACGGGGAGCCTCACTGTGAGGTCCGACAGCCCCAAGCAGAATGAAAACCCTCGGCCCCGTGTCAGAAACGAGGCTGTTCAC
>NW_027681538.1:0-374 GCF_054177405.1 Leptonychotes weddellii
AGTGGTACCATTTGTCCTATAGGCCCCTGCCAAACACTGCACTGCTCCCTAGAGTAATGTAAATTTACCTTCAGGCTTGTAGCCAGAGCTGTAAATTCCATGTTTGCCGTCAATTTATTTTCAAAAGGCCTAGAAAGGGACACCTCTCAATAGAAGTATGTTTAGTGAGTTAGGGGACTCCTCTCTAGAAGTTTTCCTTTGTGACCTAGATTTTCAACTTAAACCATCGGATATACAGGATGCAGGGAGATGCTTACAAGTCAATCGCATGTCTCAGTATTGTTTCCTTGTCTATGAAGAAAAGATGGATGGAAAATTATTCAATTAAAATGAAGGATCACAGTTCTTTCTGGGCAACTGTTGATAGTGATACA
>NW_027681539.1:0-374 GCF_054177405.1 Leptonychotes weddellii
GGGGGGAATTGGAGGGAGAGATGAACCATGAGAGACTATGGACTCTGAGAAACAAACAGGGTTTTAGAGGGGAGGGCGGTGGGGGATGGGTTAGCCCGGTGATGGATATTAAGGAGGGCACGTACTGCATGGTGCGCTGGGTGTTATATGAAAACAATGGATCGTGGATCACCACATCAAAAACCAATGATGCATTGTATGGTGACCAACATAACATAATAAAATTTTAAAAAAATTATATGGCACAGACTATGAGTGGAGGAGACATTTAGAAAAGAGCTATATCATTGTGGAATAAAGTAAGAAAAGTTTTAAGGAGGACTTGCAACTTGAACCCTACATTTGATTTGATTTTGGATAAGCCAAGAAGAAAA
>NW_027681540.1:0-374 GCF_054177405.1 Leptonychotes weddellii
AGCGAGTTGAGCGAGCTGCCTGCTTTCCCTGAGTAAGAGGAAAGAGATCCCCGGAGTGGATTTGTTTCCCTCGCCGAACACAGAGCTTCTGTCCCTGAGGTGACGTCGTCTCTGCCATGGCTGGGGATGGATCCCGGCTGTGGCTCGTGTCACATCCGCAGGAAACGCGTCCTCACAGATGCCAGCACACGGCGGGCGTTACTCAAATGTCTTCACTCAAATGCATGCTCTGCAGCCTCATCGGGTCTCCGACCTGCTCGCCTGACAGGTGCGACTGCTGACACGCAGAAACTCTAAGTAGGAATCGACTCCCGCCTTGCCCCAGGCCGCTGCTTCGGCACCTCCGGGGAAGGGCCAGCCCGCGGGGTCCCAGG
>NW_027681541.1:0-374 GCF_054177405.1 Leptonychotes weddellii
GATGGCAGCAGCATCTCTTCTAGAACAGTCCGGGGCTTCGCTCTCGCAGTGTAGACTGTCCATCAAGCCGCCCCTCGTGAAGGCTTGCTGGCTTTCACATCATGTGCACAGAGTGGAGTGGGGTGGGGGAGTCATCGTCGGGGGGTGCAGGTGGGCGTGAGCTGGGGTGAGTAGGGCGGGGCTGAGTGTAGGAGTGTCCAGGCGCTGCTGGAACTAATCGCTGCACACGGTGGCTTCAGACAACACACGTGCATTGTCTTCAGGTTCTGGATGTTAGGAGTCCAAAATCAGGGCTGTGTTCCTTCTGGAGGCTTCAAGGAAGCACCTTCTCCTTGCCTCTCCCAGCTTTCCAGTGGTTACACTCTTTGCCTTGC
>NW_027681542.1:0-374 GCF_054177405.1 Leptonychotes weddellii
CCAATGGCAGTTTGTGTGTTTAGAAAACTGCTCACTTCTGTTCTCCTATATCCCTGATGAACTTAAACTGCTATTTATCTTATTCTTAAATCAACTTTGTTATTCTTGTCTTAAATATTTTTAAGCAGCTTTATTGAAGTATAATTGACATATAATAAACTGCAAATATTTAAACGTACAACTGGATGAATTTTAGCAAGTGTAAACACCATAAGACCATCCCCTCCAGTCAAGGTAAGAAACATATCCATCACCCTGAGATGTTTCCTCACGCCCTTCTGAAACCAGTTCAATAGCAAAATAACACTGTTTCTTGCCCAGCTGTGTGACTGCGGGTCTCTTCCCACATTTTCATTTCCTCACATGTTAACGGA
>NW_027681543.1:0-7420 GCF_054177405.1 Leptonychotes weddellii
CATCTAAAACTAATGATATAATGTATGGGGATTAACATAAGAATAAAAAAGAAAAAGAAAAGAAAATTGAGAAAAATTTTAAATGTTCAGCAATTTGTTTAAAACCCAAAATAATAACCCCATTATAGGCTAACATCAATAATATATTTTAAGAAGCCTAAATTTACTCTTCAAAAAAACTGTGAGAATAACGTTATTGTTTCACATTTTTGCAAATCTCTTTAGAGACTGAAAACAGTTGGACTTTACATTCCATCTATTGCCATATCATGTCATGTTGCCTCTGGAAAATACCACTATATACTGGTGAGAGAGTGAGAGAGGAAAGCAAATAATGTCTTTGATTATGAAAACAATTTTGTAGACCCACAGGAGTCCCCAAAGCACATTTTGAGAAGTGCTGAACTAAACAAATATGAGGTAAATTATTGTTATTGGAAAGAAGTTTGCCTTCTATGGGAGGTAGGTAGTTAGCGGTGCCCATTCAATTTGATGTTGATAAAAAGAACTCTTCACACTCAGAGAAGACTGCTATTAAATAAGAAAATTATAATTGTTAGGGACGCCTGGGTGGCTCAGTCGGTTAAGCATCTGCCTTTGGCTAAGGTCATGATCTCAGGGTCCTGGGATCGAACCCTGCATTGGACTTTCTGTTCAGTGGGGAGCCTGCTTCTCCCTCTCCCTCTGCTGCTCCCCCTGCTTGTGCTCTCTCTCCTCTGTGTCAAATAAATAAATAAATAAATAATCTTAAAAAAAGAAAAAGAAAATTATAATTGTTAAATCCTAGACCATGGACTGCTCTATGTTAGGATAATCACAAACACAGATACTATTATGGATTGAAGTAGAGGGGTAGGGTAGCCATCTATTTTATTGCTCAAATATGGACACTTTTGAGAACAAAAGGGATGCTATTAATAATTACTGTGGGGCTGTCCAAGGAAAATTGCATCATGTGGTCCCCTTCGCCCTGGCATAAACTGAGAGTTAAGTGGAGTCTAAAAACAAAGATTTGGGATCTTCGGAGGGTCTGGGAAGAGGGTTCTGGTCAAAGGGAATGAATGAGGTGGCAAAAGGAATGGAGACTGACCTGAGTAGATTAGTTCGTGGTATGGAGGATTTTAGAAATCCTGAGCTCTCACAGAATCTTAAGATTAACTAAAAATTTCACTAAGAATTTTAAACACTTAAAGTAATCTATTTTTGAGTGTCAAAAATTAGTTTGATCCTGACAGACTTGCTGGTTCACTGGCCACAGAGCTTCATCCCATTGAGAAAATAAAATGCAGTTGTGTTGAAAGTAAGGAAGAAGAAAGTAAGGAGGAAATTCATGCCTCCTCCATCAGAGGAGAAATTACTTTAATTAAGGTGAGTGTCCTTCCCTTAAGCAGGGACTGCAAACTCAAATGCCTTTGGGTTCAAGATGGTCAAACATGAAAGGGAAGAGCAAGCAGAGAACCTTGGTAAAATCGAAAGTAGATGGCCCACGAGAGGAGGCAGCCATCCTCGGGGCCAGTATGTTGGCATGAGAGGCTACAGGTCCCAGGCTATCAGCTTTCTCGGATTTAAAAAAAAAAAAAAAACCCTCAGTAACATAATCTTTTATGTGAAATTTCCTGATATTTAAATGTTGGCACCTGATTCAGTATGATACTAACAGAACTGAAGGCATGAATATAATCCTGTTCATATTTCTTCCAACTAAAACTCTGTCTGTGACCCTTAGGATAGATCTATACCTAGCTAGCCACATATCACAGAGTGTGGATGACTCAGAGAACAAACTGTCACCATTAATTAAGAAAGAATGTCAAAGTCGGGTCTAATAGAGAAGTCAGTGTCATCTTTGTATCCCAAGAGAAGCACAGTTTATTGTATATCGTTGCTAAGCAATCTCTGGAATATAAAATGAGCCTACCATGAGTTATGCTTGGGAATGCTCTAGCAGATACATTTATTATTCCAGCAGTCATATGAGTAAACATACAGAAGCCAAACTGAAGTTGGACATTTGAGTCTTCTAATTCAAGTCCTTATATCCAAGATGAGCAACTGAGCTTAATGGATAAAAGCTGACTCAAACCATGGTCACGCTAAGATAATACCTTTGTCACCTCTCCATCCCACTGTAATTTAACATCTCATCATAATGTAAGATACAAACAGTCCTGTAGTATATCCTATGTCCATTCCTTACTGATAAATAATATACATTAAGAGTATAAATAATATACATTAAGAGTAACAAAATAATCTACTTTTTGTAGGGAAAAATTTGCAGTGCTGATTTTGCCCAGTGTTTGCCATCCCAACCACTTCTATGGGGCAATCCAGGACCTCAAACACAATGCTCCCTTCCAGAGGGGCAGTATTTACTATTGTATCAGCAGGATTCTGCTGCTTCAAGGAGACAGACTCAGACAGCCAGTGAATTTGATTATAGATCAGGGTCAGTGCTTTGAAACTAGCCCCTGTGGGAGAATCTGAATGAGGTGCTCTATGAAATCACCATACCACCAGCAGCTTTAGAGACAGGAAACATCAGTGTCTAAGTCACTCAGCTTAATGAAAAGAGAAAGGGGGAAGGAGGAGAAAATACATTGAAATCCCAGCTGTAGAATCATTTACCTTGACTGATTTTAGACTGAAATCTTTGCAGATGCCCAAATGAACTCTTTGGGAGCTCTCTTTAGAACTCTGCAAAAACACCACCATAGAAATTGGGGCCCAACAAGCCCTGCAATGGTGGTTTGCTGCAAGGCCCTCTGACCTGCACCCCTATGTGCAGCCTGGCTGAGGGCACCTGGCAGTGAGTCCTGGTGCCCATTAGCATTGCTTCTGCTAGAAGGACCCACGGTAGACAACACATCAGCCCAAGGAAATGGCTGCCACAGGGACCAACCGCTTTGACACAGGATGGGTACACTCTCCAGCGGAAAGACAGAGCGATGAAAGACCAGTAAATGGTCAACTCAATTTAAAACTTTTTAAAACATGTTTTTTTTAAAAATCTGTGTCTGTTGTTTGAATTTCTGTTGCTTTTATTTCATCTAATTTGTGTCATGTCCTTTGTCGTTTCTAATGCGTTTTTTAGCTTACTCTTTCTGCTGGTGGCATTCCTTAGTTCATTTGATCTGCGGGTAAGATATTAACTGCCTTCTAACAACAGATGACAGCATGCTCTCTCTTAGTTCTCCACTTGCCACTTGCCTTCAGGGGGAACTGGAACTCCTCTGAGGGCCACTGGAAATCTGCAAGTGGCAGTGAGGCTTAACGTCTTTCCCTTTCCCCAATCTTGAATTTTCCAGTGACCAAGTAGATCCCCATTCACCACAAAGTTCTGTAAAACGTTGAACTCACATTTCAGTTCTGGTTCCTTCCCATCCAGCTTTTTGGTGGCTGCATTTCACCCACACCGTCTCTCATGTGTGGCTACTAGGATTGTTTGTCTCTATCTCTACCAACAGAGCCCCTTCCCTTTGCGTCATTCCATGCCCGAGGCCCTCCAGCCAGATCCTACACCCTATAGGGCATACTTAGCAATGAAAACTGGGCATGCTTGCTACTCTTGATTGAAAATAATCCTCCCCTTAACAGCTCCCCAGGTTGGAAGAGAGGCAGGGTCAGGTTATAATTAAATTCTATAGGTTTTGCTAAGATTTGGGTCATTGGAAGATTTAAAGCATAAAAGAAACTTAAACAGAGAGGTGAAGCTGGATGAATTAAAAGGACTAGGTGAATTCATTATCTATTCATGCATGATATATAAAGCTCATATCAAGCATTAGGGACTATGCTGGAAGTGGGTATACAAGGATAAATAGCACCTAGTTTTTGCCTTTGAAAGCATACAGCCTGGGCAGGTAAGGCCAATGTCTAAACAATTTCTGCAATGTGATGAGTATTAAAATAAAGATATGGAGAACATAACTTGAAAGAAAGAGGGGAAATGCATAACTCTGTCAAGGGGGTCGTAGGGAATAAAGGTCAGGGTGAGCTAAGACATGAAGAAGGAGAGGAGTGGTGTTTACTGGACAGACAGAAGTGGAATTAGGAGCATTCCAATCAAAGGGTATAGCACTAAAAACAATGGCACATAGAGCATCTTGCATGTTGTTTGGTGTGCCTGGATCAGTGTCTGTGTGGGGAGAATGGAGGGCAAGAGGCTGGAAAAGCTGATGGAACCTAAATGATGATGAACCCAGAATGCCAAGTTAAAGAATCTGGACTTCATTCTATAGGCAGTAGGGAGCCCTGAAGAAGTTTAAGTAGGGAAGTGCAATGATTGGGTTTACCTTTCAGAAAGATTACTCTGGGCTTATAAGGGGTAAGAAAAAGAGTGGACTTTACTGAAAGAATACTGGGTGATTCATGGAACCCCTGGGAGAGCTAAAGAACTAGACTCTAGGCTACTTTGAAGAATGATACCCCAAATCATGCTCAGGACGGGCTCCATTGGAGATGGCCATCTGAGATGCTGCTTCCACTGAATGCTACAGTGACTCTGTTTGCAGAACCAGACTTCCTGCCACAATTGCCAGCAAAATGCAGTATGTGTAGAGCTTCCTTCCTCTGTTTACACACTTCGGAATCCAAGTGTTACATGGATGAGCCTAAGTAAAGGAGCCCAGGTCTCATACCTGTGCCCTTGCTACCAAGAAGCCAGAGAAATAGATTTCTGGGATTTACCTTGGGAAGGCAGATTCCATGATGTTGGGAAATCTCCAAGCACAGCAAGCCTGGCCCCAAGCTGCTGCTTTGTCATCACAGAGAGCCATCTCACCTGACAACAGAGTTAATGACAATAGAGTTAGAAGCAGGCAACCATGAGAAGAATTTAAAACATTTTGCAGTAGTTCGGGTCATACATGAACTCTGACACCAAAGTGGAAATGGAAAAGAGGAATCAAGACTAAATATGTGAACTTGCCGGGGTGGAATCTGTGAAACCAGAAGACAGACTGGATAAGAGATCGGAGAAATAAAGGGCCATGGGGAGCCTGCCTGGAGGGACAGGGAAAATGAGCATCTTAACTACAACTGGTAAAAACAAAGGGCAATTATACTAAAGGTTGGTAAAAAGTGAAAATAGGGGAATATATATTTTGATATTTGTTTGTTTCTAGTAATCTAGAAATTTGCTTTTCAAATATTTTGCTTTCTAATAATACTGACCAAATGAATCATGTATTTATAAAACCTTTGGTTATTTTCAAGGAATTGAGATGCCCACCCAAACTCAAAACTACCTGACTTCCCTTCTCTGGAATATATATGTATTATATTTTTGCAAATTTAGGATATAGAGACAAATATTAAAGAGTTGACACTGTCAGCAAGTTATCAGATGTTACTTTTTCTGGCATTTAGTTCTGTCTAGGTAGTGGTTTACTTATTTAAATACATAGTTTGTGTCCCAATTTAATGTCTATAGAGAACATTTCTCTCTGAATCTTTTTGTGGTAATAGCTACTACAATCTAACCAGTCTGGACTACAAGCAAAAGTGCCAAGGATGATTGCTTTGTCCCATGTCTACCATGAACCTTTTCCACTCAGGCAGGCACTGGGTAAATTCCTTGGGAGTGTCACTTTGGGGAGGTGGTGGCTCTGATCTGACGCTATCATCAAAATGGCGGCCAGTGAACATGTTCCTGGGTCATGTGGAGGCAACCGAGGCAGGCACAGCTTCACTCCTGGCCAGACAAACAGCCTAGAGCAGTACAAAGACTGCATCTGTTGGCTGCTTCCTCAGAGCTCCCACAGGTTCCTTGGAATCTTTGTTTGACAAGCCAAAGCTCTTTCTCTTTCATCTGTGGAGTTTGGGCAGTGAGAAGCCTCTCTTCTTTGCATTTAGTCCTAGGGAGTGTGGGCATTCACTTCCTCTTGGAAGCAGTTACTGAGTAAATAAGGCCCCTCTAGCTCTGAACAAAGATCTATCTTGATAAATCCCATTCATCTAGACAGGTCTGCCTAGCTACTGTTAAATCTGCCCTTTGTCTTTTGATTCCATCGTTCTTATAAAAATAAACAACAGATCACAAAGTGTTCCTGACATCTTGGTACTGTCATAAAATCTAGACAAGTGATTCTAAAGTTACCAGAGCAATCTTTACTTAGCTGCATACAATATATATAATATTAGTTTATTAAAAAAATATTAGCTGTGATGTGATGGAAATAGGCTCAGGTTTGGAGTCATCAGCCTTGGGTTCTACAGATTATTTTTAAGCTATGTGAAGTTGAGCAAGTCAATTAGCATCTTTGAACATTATCTAAGAGACAGGACTGTTTTGAGGACATGAGATATTTGTGGAAATATTTTGTTAACTGCCAAGAGACACACAAACTGATGTGTTGCTGATGCTGATGCTGCACCGGAACGGAAGGAATGTGATACACTCAGAACTCAGCATCGCATACTAAATCCTGGGTAATCTGCCACACTGAAGAAATACTTTCCTCCATAACCCTACTTTAACTCTGTCCTTTGGCCACCCACTGACCATGCATTCCACATCAGGGCTTTTCACAGTTATTTTCTCTGCTAGCAATTCTCTGCTTTCCCATTAGTGCTGACCACCGTTTGTCCATCCTTCAAGTTTCAACATAAATATCAGTCCTTTGGATAAATCTTCCTGGCCACCCAGAGTGAGCTGGGTCTATCCAGCTAGACCCTCACAGTCCCTGTGTTTTGTAGCATTTTTCAGAATTGTAATTTAACTATCATTTCCACAATTAATAGTATAATGTCAGTATTTACCATCCTACTATAATTTCTGTAAGAGCAGGAGTGACTTCTGTTTGGTTACTGGGACCTAGTTCTTAGGTCTTTGGACAGTGCCTGTGATGTAGACATTACTCAGTAAATATTTGTTGAGTGATGGACTTTCCTGTTTGGCCATATTCTGATGCATCTTGTTAGGAGAAACTTCTTCCTGATTTAATTAGATATTCTTTCTCTCATTGAGTGAATCAATTCCACCAGATATTTATTTTGGATCCTAGGTAACTCCCAAATGCCCCCACAGTACCCTTTACTTTCCTCCATTACAGATGCTATTAAATTAACTTGTGTGTTGTTAAAAAAAAAAAAAAAAATACTGACGTCCAGGCACTGCCTCAGACCAATTAAACTAGAACCTCTCGGTTGGAACCCAGTGTCATTTCTTGAAACGTCTCCCTGGTGATTCTACTATGAAGCCTGAGGTGAGAACCACTGACAATTACACTATACCCTTATCAACGATTGGCATGTCTTATCTCTGCCAGGAGGCTCAGGCCTTTGAAATGAGATTTATTCTCTGGATCTAGCATAGAACTGAATATTTCAGAGAGTACTCAAAAAATGTTTTTGACCCTTTTTTAAAAAAACACATTTTTATTTTTCATTTTTAGAGTCATATTCTATCCCTTAATAG
>NW_027681544.1:0-374 GCF_054177405.1 Leptonychotes weddellii
AAATTTATTTTAAGATTTCTTCATTGATCCATTTGTGATTCCGAATTGTGTTGTTTAATCCCCGAAATATTTTGGGGCTTTCCAGCTTTATTGTTGTTATTGATTTCTAGTTTAATTCCACTGAGGTCTGAGAGCATACTTCACATGATCTATATAAGTTCATTAATATGTTTTAAGTCCAGACATAGTCTATCTTGGTAAATGTTCCATGTGAACTTGAGAAGAATATGTATTCTGCTGTTGTTGGATGACATATTCTATAAATGGCAATTAGATTCAGTTGATTGGTGGTGCTGTTCAGGTTAACCATATCTTTACTAATTTTTGGCATACTCTATCCATCAATTACTGAAAAAGAGATGTTGAAGTCTTCA
>NW_027681545.1:0-374 GCF_054177405.1 Leptonychotes weddellii
AGGGCCTAAGGAATATTATTAGTTACAAAGTATCTGTTTTTGTCTAGCAATAAGGATTACTTTGGTCAAGGGCGCCTGGGTGGCTCAGATGGTTAAGCGTCTGCCTTCGGCTCAGGGCATGATCCCAGGATCCTGGGATCGAGTCCCGCATTGGGCTCCCTGCTCCTTGGGAGACTGCTTCTCCCTCTGACCCCCCCCCGCTCTCTCATGAATAAATAAATAAAATCTTAAAAAAATAAAATAAATAAAGGATTACTTTGGTCAAAAGAGTAATCTTTCAAATTATTGGTATCTGGGAGTCCCAATCACACCAGACGACCAGTCTCACTGCTTTGAGGAATTCTTAATCTCAGGAAACAAACTGAGGGTTGCTG
>NW_027681546.1:0-374 GCF_054177405.1 Leptonychotes weddellii
AATAATCTAAGTCTTCAATGTTTTCTAAAGCATGCTGCCTAATGGGGTTATTAATGTGTGTATAATTATAGTCTTATAAAAATTCAGAAACATGCTTTGACAGACATTTTTATTTATATTTAGGCTTTCAAAAACATCAAATGTAAGATATCTTTCACACTGCACTCAATTAATTTCTTTTTTTTTTTTTTAAAGATTTTATTTATTTATTTGAGACAGAGAGAATGAGAGAGAGAGAGCACATGAGAGGGGGGAGGGTCAGAGGGAGAAGCAGACTCCCCGCCGAGCAGGGAGCCCGATGCGGGACTCGATCCAGGGACTCCGGGATCATGACCTGAGCCGAAGGCAGTCGCTTAACCAACTGAGCCACCCAG
>NW_027681547.1:0-374 GCF_054177405.1 Leptonychotes weddellii
ACCCAGGCGCCCCAAGAAGAGTTTTTTTTTTAATAGTTCTTTTTTTTCCCCCAAAAAATCTGTGATTGCAGGCAAGCCAAATAAGGGAGAGTTTCAAAGTTATTTTATATAATGTGTGCCAAATTCCCCCCTGGAATTAAGTAGCTTGAGGATCCTAATTCACCCTGGCTTTATGGGGGGGGGGGGGAACACTCTGCTATTTATCTCTATCAAGGAGTATACGGTGCCTTCTCTCAACAGATAAGAGCATTATTATTTCTTGTATCAACTCGTCCGCAGGATCTTGGCAAGTCTCTCGCTCAGTAGCTCATCCCCTACAACAACAAAAGGCAGTCCTGTTTCCTAGGCTTCATCTACGACAAGGTAGAGGAGGT
>NW_027681548.1:0-374 GCF_054177405.1 Leptonychotes weddellii
GATGGCCCATGTCGTCCGCAGCAGGGGTGCCGGGGAGCTTCCTGTCCACGTGGGAGGAAGACGGGGGTCAGTGGGCTTAGCAGCGGGCTGGGATGAGGGTGCAGCACGATGAGGGGCTGAAGTAGGATGGAAATGGGGGCGTGGCCGTGCAGGGCCAACAGGAGTCCCCAGTGGGAAGGCACCTGGGCCTCTTGTGTGTGCTGAGCGCCCCCGCCTGGACTTTCTTAAAGGAGCAGCTCAAACAGACCCTCTTTAAACGGGCATTTTCGTTGTGATCATCCTGATTATTCCCCTAAAAGCCACTTCTCCCTTGCTGACCAGCCCTCAGTAGGTGGCACTTACTGACCAGAGCACCTTTTTTTATAAAAGTTTGA
>NW_027681549.1:0-374 GCF_054177405.1 Leptonychotes weddellii
AAATTTATTTTAAGATTTCTTCATTGATCCATTTGTGATTCCGAATTGTGTTGTTTAATCCCCGAAATATTTTGGGGCTTTCCAGCTTTATTGTTGTTATTGATTTCTAGTTTAATTCCACTGAGGTCTGAGAGCATACTTCACATGATCTATATAAGTTCATTAATATGTTTTAAGTCCTGACATAGTCTATCTTGGTAAATGTTCCATGTGAACTTGAGAAGAATATGTATTCTGCTGTTGTTGGATGACATATTCTATAAATGGCAATTAGATTCAGTTGATTGGTGGTGCTGTTCAGGTTAACCATATCTTTACTAATTTTTGGCATACTCTATCCATCAATTACTGAAAAAGAGATGTTGAAGTCTTCA
>NW_027681550.1:0-374 GCF_054177405.1 Leptonychotes weddellii
CATGCCACAAGCTAGGTTTTATTATTTCCCTCTTTTCAAAAAAAGAAGAAACTTGAGACCCAGGGGGTCTCAAAGTTTCCCAAGTGTAAGTGCTAGGGCTGGGATGTGAACCCTCTTAACCACCGCACCACACAGTGTAGCCAATAAACACATAATGGGGGGGGCGGAGCAAGATGGTGGAGGAGTAGGAGACCTGGATTTCGTCTCCTCTCAGGAATTCAGCTGGATAGGGATCAAACCATTCTGAACACCTACAAACTCAACAGGAGATTGAAGAAAAGAAGAGCAACAACTCTCTCATCAGAAAAGCGACCACTTTCTGGAAGGTAGGACGTGCAGAGAAGTGAATCCGAGGCGATAATCGGGAGGATAGA
>NW_027681551.1:0-374 GCF_054177405.1 Leptonychotes weddellii
TTCTGGTAAGAACTCTTCCCTTAAATCATAGGGTTTCACCTTTGTACAGTGTTGGTGGGAATATAAAATGGTGCAGGCACACTATGGAAAATAGTATGGAGGGTCCTCAAAAAGTTGAAGAGCAATCCTACTTCTGAGTATATATTTAAAAGAATTAAAACAGGGTCTTGAGGAGATATTTACACACCCATGTTCACAGTGGCATTAGTCACAATAGCCAAGAGGCAGATGCAACTCGAGTGTCCACTGAGGGAGGAATGTGTTGTATATGTACAACGAAATATTATTCAGCCTTAAAAAAGAAGGGAATTCTGAGACCTGCTACAACACGGATGAAACTTGATATGCCAAATGAAGTAAGTCAGTCATAAAAA
>NW_027681552.1:0-374 GCF_054177405.1 Leptonychotes weddellii
GAAGGGGGGGAATCAGAGGAAGAGATGACCCATGAGAGACTATGGACTCTGAGAAACAAACTGAGGGTTTTAGAGGGGAGAGGGGTGGGGGATGGGTTAGCCCAGTGATGGGTATTAAGAAGGGCAGGTACTGCATGGAGCACTGGGTGTTATATGAAGAAAACAATGAATTGCGGATCACTACATCAAAAACTAATGATGTACTCTATGGTGACTAACATAACATTATTAAATAAAAAATAAAAAGATTTCAGGAAGGCTTCCTCTCCTTATAAGTTAGATATTCACTTCTGCCAAACAGTGGAGGCTGTGCAATCCACCGCACTTCCCTCTTTATGCTAGCTATCTGAAATCTCAGTGTTGTTTCTGCTAAA
>NW_027681553.1:0-374 GCF_054177405.1 Leptonychotes weddellii
AAACATCACATAAAAAATGCTAAACTTTTGTTCTCATTTTACTCTACTGCAGACTGTGTGCTGCAAGGGCATACACTGTCCATGATGCCCCAGCCCACAGTGCTGAAACAGCTTCTGTTCTAAACAGTAAGTCTGGAAATGCCATTCCTAAGATAGGATACCACAAACCAAAACTAAAACAATAAATAAATTATAAGATTTTATGCCCAAATGTTGCCACGCTGCTAAACTTTTCAGCTGGCAATAACTGTATATGGAAACAGAACACAAAATGAGTTTCAAGTACCTAATACCCACGCATCTGTTAAGTTGTTTGAAACCCAGTGTATCTTTTTAAAAAAGCTTATGACATTTTCTTATCTAGAGCACCAAAA
>NW_027681554.1:0-7419 GCF_054177405.1 Leptonychotes weddellii
AAATAAATAAAATCTTTAAAAAAAAAAAAAAGAAAGAACACTGGATTTAAAACTGGACTGAGTTAAACAGAATAGAACATTCTGAGTTAAACAGAATTCACCTGAGCTGAATTCAGGCCTCCAGGCAATGAGCCACCATCAGGAAGGGGTGTTTCCTCAATCGATGGGGCATGAAAGGCAGTCAGGGGCTAGCACACTCAACTGGGCCAATATTTTAAATGCTACCAGTGGTTTTGCGTGCACTCCAAGGAGGGATAAAACAAAAAATATCTAAGCACTTTCAAATATTCAAACTGAGGAAATGGTAAATGATGAAAATAAGACAAACTCAAATTATCATTCAGAACCACATATAAAAGTCAAAGGTTTGCAGAGACTGTACATATACATCTTTCATTTTTTTATTTTTTAAGATTTTAAGTAATCTCTACACCCAATGTGGGGCTCAAACTCACAACCTGGAGATGGAGAGTCGCATGCTCCAGGGACTGAGCCAGCCAGATGCCCCTATAATCAGTTATTAGTAATGAACAGGGAGTAGAAAATAAAATTCCTAGAAGTATTTAAAATATACTGTCGCACTTTCTATTTTCCTTCCATGAGGATATGCTACATTGGTATTCAGGAGGGAAAAAAAAAAGTAAAAACCAGCAATAACAATCAAAATGACTATGAAAAGAGCTGGAAACAGATCAGACATCATGCTTCATCAAAGTAAGTTGTAATGGAGAACGGTGCCTGCCCTTAACTCCCTCTCCACGGTCATAAAAAGATGCCTGCAACCCTGGACCATGGCCAACCAAAGCCTGGGAAGCCACATCTGAGTTTCAGAGACGCTGAGAAAAGCCACAACTGGGGGAAGAAAAGCAAGGTGGGGGCACCTGGGTGGCTCAGTTGGTTAAGCGACTGCCTTCGGCTCAAGTCATGATCCTGGAGTCCCGGGATCGAGTCCCACATCGGGCTCCCTGCTCAGCAGGGAGTCTGCTTCTCCCTCTGACCCTCCTTTCTCTCATGCTCTCTGTCTCTCATTCTCTCTCTCTCAAATAAATAAAATCTTAAAAAAAAAAAAAATTTTAAAAGAAAAGCAAGGTGGAGTTCAGAGCTACCATGGGAGTGTGGGATCTGTACCTGGGCCATCTAAATGCCCCCGCCTTTGCACTCCGCATCCCCTTGCTGCGTGTTAGAGTATGGCACTTAGAAAACACAAGCAGAACTGGTTCGGGGCTAAATATTGAGTCAAAGACTGTTACATGACTGATATGTTTGGTCTAAAATCCATCACAGATCTTATGTCTGATTATAATCTGGACACTGCTGGAAATGAAGAATCAAATTACGTAGTTAGTAAAACTTTTCATGCTTGGAAAGCACACTGATTTATTTGCTTTGCATTCTCTTTCCCTTACGACTATCATTAAAATCTTACTTTTTGGTGGACTTTGCCTCTTGGAATTCGGTGGCAGTCCCTTTTCACTCTTCCCTGATTCTGCAGAGAGAGAAACCGTGGAAGCAAGTCCTCGAAACACTCGTGCTTCTAGGAGCATAGTCTGACAGAAGAATTAACAAATATGGACATTTTAGAGTAATGCCATTTAAAGCTGTTACAACATAGAAATACTATGTGTTATTACTAAGCATTCATATGGTATATTTCTCATAGTTATTACAATTTCCATAACGTATGTGTTATGGAAATTTTGGAAAATACAAAAAAAAACTGCAAGAAAAAAAACCACAGGTCATTATTAATTATGTAACTCCAAGAAATGTCAAAACAGATCTTCTCCCGTGCACACTTTTTGTAGTCCCCAATTACCTATTAACCTACAAAATACTCTGATTTTTTTTGTAAAATGTTTTCCTATACTTAGAACGCTAAATAGAAGAAATACTATTTGGCTGTTAATAATGATGTAGACGAATAATAACTGCTTCTGAACTGTTTATATTGTAAGTGGCAAACATCTTATAAACTGATAATTCACTCAGCATGTACTTACTAACAGCTGCTATGGGCTGAGCACTTTTCTAGAAGCTGGATAAAGAACAGAGGTGCCTCTCCTACATATGTGAAGGTAAAAATATGTTTTCTATGTTTATGACTGCAAGTACGTGTCTATGTGTACACATGAGAGCTGAAACAATCATTCAGAAGCAGGTATTTCAAGGACTAAATGGCGGACTCTCTGAAACAGGTATCCCCATCTATCTATACTCTACTTTGCAATGAACAGTTAGTGCTTTTGTAGTAAGAGCCGTTTAAAATGTACAGTTAAGGGGCCTTACATTTTTTTCTATATGGCAAAGAAAGCCCTTCTTCCTTCCTCTTTTCACAGATGGGGTAATGTAGGCTGACTTCCCAGTGGCTGCCCGGTAAGTTACCAGGTGAACCAGGTACCTGAAAGTCCCCTCCTCTCCTCTCCGGGCTAAACAAGAGGTCAAAACGCTGTCCTTAACGGTTCTGACACCTGGGAGCCCTCGCACCTGCCCCGTGGCCCCGGCCCCGCGCGCCTGGCGCTCCTCAGGTGATCAGGGTCAGCCAAGGGGCTGTGGCCGGGCTCAGCGCCCGCTCGCCGGCCCGCCAGGCCCGCCCCACGGCCACTTGCTCCGGCCCGGGGTCCTCTCCTGCACCCGGGAGGCGGGTCAACGGCCCACCAGGACGGCCGGAGATGACCCTGGCCCTACACGGCCTCCCCGCCGCCGGCCCGGCTCCCCTTTACCTTCAGCGCCCCGGACCGTCCTTGCCGCAGCATAAGCGAGGCCGCCATGACGGTGACACGGGGGAGCGCCGGGGGACGGCCGGACGCGCCGGAGGTCGCACCCGGACTGACGCCACCGCTGCGCGCGCTCCACCGCCAAGGTCCCGCCCCTGGGCCGAGGGCACCAATCACAGGCAGGCACGGGGGCGGGGCGGAGCGGGGCAGAGGCCGGGGCCTGCGGGCGCATCCCAGCCGCCTCCGGGCTCCCAGCTCGGCGCCCCAGGCCACGCCCCCAGGTGGAGCTGCCAGTCACCGGCGCGGCGGTTCTCGTCCGAGCGGCCCCGGGGCTGGCTGCGCGCGTGGCCGTCGGAGTGGTCTTGCGGTGTCGTTGTCTCCGGAGGGCCGGCGCGACGTCTGCCAGTGTCTCTTCCCCAGGTGCACAGACTTCAGACCGTGCCCTGGCGACTCTGGCCCTGACCCAGAGTCGTCGGTTTGGTGGCCCCGCGGCACTTTAGGTCCGGGCCTCAGCGCGCGCCCGGCCTCCCTCGGCTGCCACTGGGCGGCGTCAGGTCGGACCCCATCCTGCGATGCACACGGTCAGCAGTGGTTACCGCTGTTCATTGCCCATCCTGCAGGCCACCCCGGGCGGGACCGTGGGCATGCTTTGAGCCCATGACAGCATCAGTGCCGGAGCTGGGCGTGTCAGCAGCGCAAGCTTTATGTGACCTGAATGTTTATGGCTTGCAGTGCAAAGACTTCCCCCAAAGTAAGGCGTAATAGCAGAGCGGGCGTAGTTACTGGACCCCTCGCTCCGTTATTGATCGTGCCCCCCCCCACCCGCACTCCTGCCTTGTCCAGTGCTTCCTAGAAGATGAACGTGCCCGCTCCTCTGACTCCACCCGGGCGAAGTGGAGACTCATTCAGGTGTCAAGATAAATGGGCAGAAACAGGTGCCCCCAGACCCTTATCAAAGGGGACTCTGGAGCCCTGTGAATGCAATGCGACCTGCCACCAGTCATCCAGGGTGGCAGTGGACAATCTGAGGTCTTAGGATAATAATGAGAAAGAGGTCCTTGGTCTCTCCAGGAGAAGGGAAAACCTTACTAACAGAATTATCCTTTAAAAAATTTTTATTAATTTGAGAGAGAGAACAAGTAGGGGGAGCGGCAGAGGGAGAGGGAGAAGCAGGCTCCCCGCTGAGCAGGGAGCCAGACATGGGGCTCTATCCCAGGACCCTGGAATCATGACCTGAGCAGAAGGCAGACACTTAACCCACTGAGCCACCCAGGTGCCCCAACAGAATTATCCTTTACTCAAACCAAATTCACTCTGTTGTCTCCAGTGGAAAGTTCAGGCTTGCGTTGTGAAGCCTCAAGAATAAAATGTCAGCTTCAAGAATAAAACGAAGAGGCCAACCCCATTGGGACCAGTGTGGTCACCAGCCAGAGTGGCTTGAGGAGAGGGCACATAGGTTGAGGGGAGCCCTGGAGAAGAGACACAGTGAATGGGGGTAGCCATGTTGGCGGTTTTTAGAGAAGCAACATGACTGTGTGTGAAGGTAACTATGGCAAAAAGGTGGAAGACCACTGTCTGAGCCTGGAGGGAGCAGGACCTACTAGGAAGCTAATGTACTCAGGTAGGGCAGTCGAGGTGGGCCTACACTACATTAGAACAAAGGGAACAGAAAGAACAGGGCCAAGTGCAAGAGGCAAATATAAGGTTTTGCAGAAAAATCAAAGAGGCAGAGGCCAGAGAGAGGGACCCTGTTTTCACGAGTATTTGTGGAAAGGGGAGTAGATCGTGTTTTCTAATCAGCTGGAAAACTGTAGACTAGATATCATTTCTCCTGCACCCATCACCTTGCCTAGCAAGTACTAACTCAGCAGTTTTTAGACAAAAACCTCAAAAACTTATGTTGGCCTATATTTTCTTATTAATCACATAAAGGTCTATCTAAATTACTCCAGATCCCCCTTCAGTCTCCTAAGGGCAAATTAAACTTCTTTTCAACATAACTAGAAAATGGAGCATCACTTGGACCCAACCCTGAACTCAAAGGTGTTTAGGCCAAAAAGGAAAATAAAAATATTCAGGTTCCTGCCATCCTCACACATGCCCTAGCTCTGCATTCTTGTCTAAGACATACATTCCTTTTAAGCCCCAAAGGATATGTATTATGCCATTTTTCTATGTAAATTAATACAACTTAATTATGTGTTTCAAATGAAGCATGGTTTTTTCCTTTTTTTTTTTTCCCACAAAGCTTTCAATAACACTGTGGTTTTAAAATGTTGTTGTTGTTTTAAAGATTTATTTGTTTATTTTAGAGAGAGCATGAGTGGGAAGGGCAGAGGTAGAGGGAGAGAGATTCTCAAGCCGACTCCATGCCGAGCACAGAGCTCAACTTGGGGCTCAATCACTGAGATCATGATCTGAGCCGAAACCAAGAGTCAGATGCTTAACTGACTGAGCCACCCAGGTGCTCCTAAATACTGTTCAGGATGGCCATATATAGTATGCTTTACTCTTAGTAAGATAATTTTCTTTTTAATAAGAGAAAATAAAAACAGGTAGCTAGCTCAGTGGGTGCCTGGGTGGCACAGTGGGTTAAGCATCCGACTCCTGGTTTCTGCTTGGGTCATGATCTTGCCATCAAGGGATCAAGCCCCCAGTCAGACTCCATGCTCAACAAGAAGTCTGCTTTGGGTTCCCTCTCCCTCCTCCTCTGCTTCTCCCCCTGCTCATGCGCGCGTGCTCTCTCTCTCTCTGTCTCTCTCGTAAATAAATAAATAAATATAAAATCTTTAAGGAAAAACAGCTCGGCAAATAGGAAAAGTAAATTTAAAAGCTTTTTTTTGTCAAGACAAAATAAGGAAAGTTGAAATTGAATATGTCTAAGCTATGTTTTATTATTATTATTACTTTATTTATTTGTTTTTTAAGTAGGCTTCATGTCCAGCATGGAGCCCAATGCTGTGCTTGAACTCACGACCCTGAGATCAAGACCTGAATTGAGATCAAGGGTCACACTTAACTGACTGAGCCACCTAGGCACCCCTCAATTATATATATATTTTTAAGATTTATTTGAGAGAGAGAGCGTGCAGGGGGAGGGGTAGAGGGAGGAGGAGGAAGTAGACTCCCTGCTGAGCATGAAGCCTGACTTGGGGCTCTATTCCACAACTCTGAGACCATGACCGAGCAGAAATCAAGAGTCGGATGCTCAACTGGCTCAGTCACCCAGGAGCCTCTAAACTATCTTTTAAAACACAGATAGTGACTTCCATCTCTGGGAGTATCTGGCCACTAGATATTATGAAAAACCGCTGGACTACCGAATATTTCGCAATGCTGGGTGAAATATCACAAGCATAATTTCAAATGATCACTTCTGTTCCCATGTCCAGATCCCTGCTCTTGTCCATGATTGCTGTGTCATGATGGACTTGAAACTCATGTGTTTCTGGGCCCTTATCTGTGGGAATTCCCAAGCCCTGGGGTCAGTGTGCATTCCTCCTGAATTGATTTGGTGTTTGTGTCCACCAGGCTCTTTTCAGTGCTGCCTATCTTGGTCTAGTGTGATCATTTTTTTCATCGTTTGGAATGTGCTGGACCACAGGAAGTGTGTGTTCCCAGGTAAAACACAAGCAAGAAACCACAAGAAGTCACATTGCTCTGCTCTGGGAGCATTTGCTGATCTCAGTAAGTTAAAGTCTTGGTTTAACTGATGTCAAGAGGACTTTGGAGCCATGAGCCCTGGGAGTGGGCTGGGAAGCACAGGAGGAAGCCCTTGTAGAGCTGCCGCTCAGTGGCAGGGTGAACATGGGCAAAGCCACCTGCTTGCAAAAAAGGTCACAGGAAATGTGTATCTCAGCCTGGGCACTGGGTGGGGAAAAAATGTCTCAAGGCCTACCCTCTCTTGAATTTGGGGTTAACATACACACATACTTCCCATGGCATAGGACATTCCAATCTATTTACATTAAAATTGAAAACTGTTTAGCAAAAGGCAGTAGAGAAAGAAAGAAGACAAGACACAAACTGGGAAATCATTTAACTCATAATGAATCGGTATCCAGAACATAAAGTTTCCTACTCACTAACAAGGATGAGCCACCCAGAATAGGTTAGTGACTACCTCTGGAGGGGGTGGAGGGACGGGTGAGGTCCATATGGAAGGGAGCCTTGGGACTTGTCTTCTTTTAGTAATGTTTGTTTGTTTCTTACGGTGTGCTATGGGCACAGGAATGTTTGCTCTTGTGTATTTTTGATATGTATGAAATACTTCATAATGCATTTTAATGAGTAAAAAAGCCATGAGTGGTTTATTTGGTGCCCCAAAGTTATATGGTAGTTTTAGATGCCCACTTTTTGATGGAAAAGATATAGATTCCAATACGACTAGAAATTCTATCTTCCCATATACTGAAACGATGAAAATGTTTGTCCGGCAAGATCCTGTGTATATGAACCTACATATATAACCCAGCTCTATGCCTTCATGTTTCTCCTGCCTCATCAAGTGGGCCATTACTGGAGCCTAGCCTACATTCTTTTTTTTAAAATTTTTTTATTCTTATGTTAATCCCCATACATTACATCATTAGTTTTAGATGTAGTGTTCCATGATTCATTGTTTGTGCATAACACCCAGTGCTCCATGCAGAATGTGCCCTCCTCAATACCCACGACCAGGCTAACCCATCCTCCCACCCCCCTC
>NW_027681555.1:0-374 GCF_054177405.1 Leptonychotes weddellii
CTACTTGGTATTTTACTTTAAATTGAAAGGAGTGCAAGGCCTTAAAAAATCAGTATAAAAATTTCTTGTTCTCTTACTGTATTAGTGATTATCCCTTGTTGATAAATGGCTTAGAAAGTTGCTTAATTCTTAGTGTTTCTTGAGCTTTAAAAAATAAATCTTAGGGGTGCCTGGGTGGCTCAGTCGTTAAGCGTCTGCCTTGGGCTCAGGTCATGATCCCGGGGTCCTGGGATCGAGCCCCTCATCGGGCTCCCTGCTCCGCGGGAAGCCTGCTTCTCCCTCTCCCACTCCCCCTGCTTGTGTTCCCTCTCTCGCTGTGTCTCTCTCTGTCAAATAAATAAATAAAAGCTCTTTAAAAAAATAAATAAATAAAA
>NW_027681556.1:0-374 GCF_054177405.1 Leptonychotes weddellii
GAGTTACAAGTGATTGCTTTATATAATAAAGTATATAAACAACAACTTAAAAAATGAAAATAAAGTATAAAACTTATTTTCATCAGTCCATGTAAGCCAAAGTTTTAAGTAAATAATAAAGCATACATTAAAATATAAGAACCAGTACTCAGGGGCACCTGGGTGGCTCAGTCGGTTAAGCCGCTGCCTTCGGCTCGGGTCATGGTCCCAGGGTCCTGGGATCGAGCCCCGCATCGGGCTCCCTGCTCGGCGGGGAGCCTGCTTCTCCCTCTCCCTCTGCCTGCCTCTCTGCCTACTTGTTCTCTCTCTCTCTCTCTGTCAAATAAATAAATAAAATCTTTAAAAAAAAAAGAACCAGTACTCAGTATGTCAGA
>NW_027681557.1:0-374 GCF_054177405.1 Leptonychotes weddellii
ATGCCTGAGAACAGCAGGGAAGGACGATGGAAAGACGCCCATCACTGAGAATGTCCTTGAACCATTGAATAAACTTACTTTGTGACATGTGTGTGAAATAAAACTTCCCTACTTTGACAGCTGAGGCAGGGTTTCCTGTACCATGCAACCTAAAACATTTGAACAAATGAATCTTGTGTCAGGTGCTGTGCTACATGTCTTAAATCCACACTCCCATTTAATCATCTCAGTAGCACTATGTATCTACATTTTACAAAGAAGTAAATTGTGGCTCAGAGAGGGGAAGTGATTTACTGTTAGTAAACAAGTTTTCATGTCTTATTTCTTGTCTTAATGAGGAAACCTTTCTATATATCAATACATAAATATACTCC
>NW_027681558.1:0-374 GCF_054177405.1 Leptonychotes weddellii
GGGACACACCGGGGACACGCAACCTCACGTCGGCGGAGCGCCGAGGCTCAGCCCGGGCCACGCGGCACCACCAGGACGGAGCAGGAAATCCGAGCTCTGGGGTGCACAGCCCTGCCCCTCAGGGAGCGCAGGTGCCTGAGCCAGACATGGAGAACCGGGGTAAGGGAAGAGCAACCCCGCTAGACGAAGACAGGAGCACGTTATCTGATGCAGTTGGGTTTGGGGCAGGTTCTCCTACAGGCTGCCTGCGAGCCTCTAACTGCTCACACACTGCTGACAAATCGCCCTGACAATCTCACTCACGTGTGGCAGTTTAAGAAGCAAACAAACAAGCCAAGGGAGAAAAGGAGACAAACCAAGAAACAGACCCTTAA
>NW_027681559.1:0-374 GCF_054177405.1 Leptonychotes weddellii
CATAAATCCACATTCTTTAAGCTACGATAGAACACAGTAAGGCAGTAACAGCCTTGCCTATCCAGGATGCAATGATGTAAAAACTACCCTTACACCTTTTCTAATAGCTGGATATGCCCCAATTCAAGAAACACTTGAGGAGCGTCTCCTTGTGTGCTGGCTACCATCCCAGGAGCAGGTGATGAAAAGAGTCCATGCGTGGAGACAGCTAGGCCAAGCAGAGCTGGGACAAGAATGTGTCCTGAGTTGCGGTGGGGTCCCATAGGATAAGTGCCCGCCTGTGCCTTGCAGAACCAGGAAGGGCTTCACAGAGGAGGTGCATCTGAGCTAGATCGGGGAGTCTAAGTGGTTTGCTGGCTCCATACCAGAAGATA
>NW_027681560.1:0-374 GCF_054177405.1 Leptonychotes weddellii
AAATATTAATTTAGCTTGGTAATGTAGTAAAAACAGCAACATTACCCAGATTGCTAAGGGATGGTTCAGAATAAATTATATTTGTGGCTATTTTGGTATTAGGTTTAGTATATTATCTATAATTTCTTATGCAGATCCCATTGATTTCTTTTAATTTAGGGAAAATTATTTTAGACATGGAAAAATCAGATAGTAACTTAATTTTATCTAAATGTTTTTCAAGTTAAGTCAATGAGAGTTCAACGTATAATTGCTAAAAATAGTTTCTTTAATTTCTAAAGCCTATCTATGTTTTATTAGAAATATGATGTATGGAGGCACCTGGGTGGCTCAGTTGGTTAAGCGTCTGCCTTCGGCTCAGGTCATGATCCCAG
>NW_027681561.1:0-374 GCF_054177405.1 Leptonychotes weddellii
AAAGTTAATTTGTCCGTTCCTCCACCCATTTATTAATCCTACAAATACTTCTGAAGAGGAGTGAGAGGTGGGAAATACTGTTAATTGAGGCCTTTGGAGACTTCTCTCTGAGTTGAAAAGGAGACATCTGGCTCCCCATGTTTGTCTCAGCTCTTTTCTGTCCAAAATGTCTCTCATCCTCACCTTGACCTGGTGAAATTCTCGTCATCTTTAAGTGTGTGTTTGAATATTCTTTCCTCTAAGTAGGCAACCCAGGGAGCCTGTCTGCGTACCTGCCCCGGCACCATAACCCTCCACTTATCCTGGCAACTGTCTTTTAGATTTAAAGTAGCCTGCTTGATTACCCGCCTCTCTCAACAGACTAAAGTTCCTCA
>NW_027681562.1:0-374 GCF_054177405.1 Leptonychotes weddellii
AGGAGAGGCAGCCCGTGCCCCGGGCCCAGGGCGAGTGCAGGGGGCAAGCCGTGTGCCCAGAAGCTGCAGCTTGTCCCAACAGCCCTCGAGGAATGGCGACGTTCCCAGAGGTGGAACATATGGTTCTGAGCCACAGCCGCATTCTGGGCTCGCACGAGGGACTCAGAAAACGCACACCCACCCACCGACCCCAGGTTCCCCCAGTCAGAATCTCTATGGGTATGCATGCTTCTCGAGTGTTTCTAAGGAGCAGGCCAGGTGACTTACTGCCAGCAGGCCTGCTCTCTCTCCATATCTGTCTGTGGAGAGCCCTGAGCAGCCAAAGGGAAAACAGACCTGCCCCACCCTGCTGCTGTTCTGAATCCCAGGAGGGC
>NW_027681563.1:0-374 GCF_054177405.1 Leptonychotes weddellii
GCTTCACCTACTGAGCCACCCAGGTGCCCCCAGAGGAGCTTCAGTCTTCCTGGGTCTCTTGGGGCGTCAATGGAGAAGTACCCCTGGCTGTTTGGTCCTGCTGCCCACCGGCCACACTCTTCTCCACAGAAGCCCTGGAGGGATGGGGCTCCTTTCCCTCACTGTTCTGTCCCTTCAGTCCCCCTCCCCCCCCATTACACGCCTAGCTGGGCAGGGGATGTACCTTTCCGCACAGATGGTTGGGACCATCCTAAAAGGCAATGCCGAGAGGAGATCGTCTTATTTAAGTAGCAGGGCCTGAGTCTGCAAGCCCCCAGCCCCAGCCCCTGTCCTGCTGAGAGGGATGAGGTGAGTTTATTTCCTGCTCTTCAGAA
>NW_027681564.1:0-374 GCF_054177405.1 Leptonychotes weddellii
AAAAAAAAAAAAAAGATCCTCCCTCTCTCCCTCTGCCCCTACCCCGCTCCCTCTCTGAAAAACACCCAACAACTAAGGTCTCTATTTTTTTGTATGTAAATTACGTCAATAAAAAATTAGTTTACCCTTATATGGCAAGGACACGCTCACTTGGGGCTATTTTAACTCTCATGCTTTTTTTTTTTTTATAAAGATTTTGTTTATTTATTTGTCAGAGAGAGAGCAAGCACAAGCAGGGGGAGCGGCAGGGAGAAGGAGAAGCAGGCTCCCCGCTGAGCAAGGAGCCCGATGTGGGACTCGATCCCAGGGTGCTGGGATCATGACCTGAGCCGAAGGCAGATGCTTAACAACTAAGCCACCCAGGTGTCCCAACT
>NW_027681565.1:0-7419 GCF_054177405.1 Leptonychotes weddellii
AGGAAGGAAGGAGGGAGGAAGGAAGGAAGGGGGAAGGGAGGAGGAAGGAAGAAAGAAAGAAAAAAAAGAAAAGGAAAGTAGGAAGGAAGGGAGGAAGAAGGAAGGAGGAAGGGAGGAGGAAGGAAGGAAGAAAGGAAGAAAGCCAGTTCTTTCTTTCAGATGCCCAGGATCTGAGCTTTTAGAAAACCGGCCGTGTGGGCATGGCGCTGTGCGTGAGGCAGACGTATGCCGCCCGGCTCCGTGGCTAGTCCTGAAGTAGGTCCAGTAGGCCCAGCAACGGCCCATCATTTCTGAATCCCGAGAGCTCTCAGGGGCACAGTCCAGGCACCTCCTCACCCAGGCAGGTCTCACCAAGCCTGGTGCTCAGGGAAGGATCCCGTGAAACCTCCCCTCAGAGCTTAAAGGATGGGGAAGTCCCCCGCTTCGGCAGCGTTTGCATTTCAGCGGGGACGAAGGCTGATGCCCAGTGAGGAAGCAGATAGGGTAGAATTTTAAGCACCAGCTGTCTCGTGGGTGTTTTTGTTGCCCTGAAGGATTTGTTGTTTGGGGACCGTTGCTCGGTGCCCCTGCAGTGATGCTGTCCTGACCGTCCACCTGTCCTGCACTCAACTGGCAGCGTCAGCCTGGCCAGGGCAGGTGCATCCGACGGCTCCTCCACGGTCTCTGTCTTACTAAGCGCATATTCGTCTTGCCTTCTGGCAGATATTTTCCATATGGCATTGTGCTTATTTTTATCCTGGATGTAAGTTGTTGCCTTCAGAAGATGACATTCCTCGCCAAGATGCTACAGACAAAAGTGGATGACAAATTCAAAGTTGCTTACGTTTTTCGAAGGGCTGTAGAAGCACAGCTTTATTTTGACAAACTGTCACTCCAAATTTGACTCTCCACCCGGCCTGACAAGCCTCCCTCTGGGCATCTCACTGTCCCTCAGCCCCTCTGACATACGATCTGAAGGGGCGTCTCTCCAACAGCTGAGGAGTGCTTTCGTCTGAGGGGCTTCTCCCTATCGTGAAGGCAGATATCTGTAGGATAATGAAACTTCGCAAAACATCTGGAAGAAAGAAATGATCTCAGGACTTAGAAGTCACCCACGATTCGAAGAAATTTAAAATCCATGCATACACAAGGAACTGAAAGTGGCAGACGCAGGATCCGAATGATTCAAGCCCAGAGAAGAAATGAAAAGGGGCAAGAAGCAGCCGTGAACTTGTCTGCGTCCGGAGATTTCACGCAAGGCCAGCGAGAATGTCCATGCCTGTCTTCACAGATAGCCTTTTGGGTGAAGGTGCTCAGACCCATCCTGTTATTTCTTCCTTTACCACCAGAGAGTGGGACCATGGTATTCCTGCGCCATCAACCTCCTTGCAAATGTCTAGGCCCTTTGAGGAACAGACCACCCATTGAACCTAGCGGGACAACCACGCTGCACGTACAATATCCCCTTTCACACTCCCTCGGCCACGGTGCCTCTCCCCCTCTCACACTAGCCTGTTTTTCCTCCTGAACGTGACCTGAAAGCAAACACTGGGGGACTCTTACCACAGCAGCACTGCCCAGCTTCCTCCATCCCAGCATTCATCCATCCCTCTTTCTTCCCGAGCCCTGGCCTCACTGTTCGAGAAGGGGACCAGTGCCAACCTGTCTCCCCGGGGTGATTAAGCATCAGAAGTTGCTATTTAAATTCCAGCTTTCTAAACTTGCACCAGACTGGATGTGAACCGGCCAGATTATTTGTTTCCTTTTAAATAAAGCGCTTGATGCTTGGGCCGTGCGGGGTCGGTCCTGGGTGGTCAGTGCCAAGGTAATGAACATGGATAGACTGTACAAAAATGTGATTTAATAAAATATTCTGCTGCTTTTCCTCCTTTGAGATGTTGTTCAGTGGCATGTGTTATGCATTGAAAATGCTGCTAATTCAGAATCCCCGGGGAAGGGAAGGAGGGCGTGGGGACAGACGGTGTGGGCGGGACAGCAGAGCAGGGGCGCAGCCTGCTTTATTTTTAATACCGTAGTTGGGCTGGTGGGGGTGCGGAGTGGGGAAGAGGGCATGGCTGGCAGCCTGTCCCAGTTGGGAGGGGACTTTGCAGCCCTCTCAGCAAAACTGGTGGGTACCAAGTGACCGTTCATAAAGAGCCCACAGAACAGAAAAACCTCACTTCCCCTGAGTTCCCATTGTCAGCAGACATGTTCTGCATAACAGTCCACTGGAATTCAGCAATCATTTGCCGAACAAGTGATAGGAATAGATCATCTCAACTCTGGTCCTCATCCAGTGTGTGGTTGCTTTGACCCAAGAGCTCCTATTTGTTTTCATCACAGTAGATTAGGAACATTACGTTTGGTAAGAGGTATGTTTTAACCTCCTTGGGATGCACCTGTTACGATCGTCCTACTGCGATGTGGTCAGCAGTTTAACTCGGTTGACCGTTCTGAGCACAACATCAAATTCTCTTTGGAGCCAGCTTAGTTGATCAAGATTGATACGCAAAGATCACATGCTGGATTTGGCGGTTATAAAAGGACATACTGTAGATTTTAATTTATTTTAGATAGAGAGCTGCAACAAAGTCCTAATGCCTTTAATGGGACAGAAATTAACAGTCTGTAATCGTTCTGATGTATCTTCTGTGAACTCTAGCGCTGTGTGAACCACTTAGCAATGAAATGAATCAGAAATCCCCAAACCCTTGTCAGTCAGCTCAGCCCCCAAAGGCCCATCTGGGTCTGTTCAGTCCTGTCCCTTTTCCAGCTTTCAGTGTGCCGTCATCAGCCATCTTGTGGAGTGTCCTTAATTTCCTTGACCTTCCTTCAGGTTGCCTGTTCACCAGCGATGGTGAATAATTTATCCCTCTGGTTTTAATGTGGTATATTTTCTTGTCTTTTTAATAACTAGAGACCCAAACTGCTGTCATGCGGTCCCTTGGGTTAAAACCATCTTTTGAAAAAAACTTTAAAAAAAATTAAATAAAAAATTTAAAAAACCCTCTTTTAAATAATATTTCCCTTTATTTCCTGGGTATTGAATGTAGAGGTGGGGGTGACATTGCTGACGTGCATTTATCATGTAGGAGGCGCCAGTTAATTCACAAAGCATTTTACGTGCAGTATCTAAATTAATGCAACTGTCATCTCTGTTACGGTTATTATACCCACCTTGCCACTGAGGGAGGTGAAGCTCGGGCAGTCAGCTGTCTTGCTTGTGGTCTCATAGGTAGGAAGTGGCAGACGTGGGCCTGAAATCTGGCGTTCAGCCCACATCCGCTGCAGAAAGGGGACTTCTGCTCCCGGTGCCTGAGGGTACGTGCTTACAGTTTTTCAAACAGCACTTTCCTTACGATATTTGGACTTCTTTCCATTTCTTGTAATGGAAGCATATAGATTGCATTCTCTAATGAATGAATTCATGGCTGTGAGCATAGACACTATTATTTAAGCTCTTTTATTAGTAGTAATAAATCACACTTAAATATTATTCCATTTAAATGCTGATAAATGCCTCTATCTTCCTTTTTGTATTTAGAAAACACCAAAAAAGCGTTAAGTAGCATTTTGAAATAAGGGGGTTGGACAGTGGGAAGGTGTTGCAAGGTCAACATGAGTCTTTACACGTGTTTCGCTTTGTGTCAGGATGCCCACATCCGCTCAGGGGGAGGTTCTCTGGCTCTGTCCTCTCGGTGTTTGGGGACTGGGCCAGATGGAGGAGGTGGTGACAGAGGAGACTCAGGGAAATGAATCACTGTGAGTACTCCATTCATTCAGGTTTTAGAAATGAAACCCACAATCGGAGATGCCTTTCTAAAACTCTCTCTTCAGAGATCTGATGAAAAAAGCCGGGGGAAAGTAGTATGGGCAGACACCATTGACCCCAGATCATGGTAGACTTCTTGTCTTCTCACCTCCTACCAAAAAAAGTACAGATGTGATGCCTTTCTTTTTTCCTGGAAGCAACTGCATCACATTGAAGCAGCAGAACGCCCTGTTTCTTACTCAGTTTCTCGTTCCTTATGTTTCGTCTTGAGAGGCATGTGTTTAATTTTTTTCTCCTTAATGACATTTAGTTGCATTCATTTTCATATTCCAGGCATTGTAGATCTTGCCAAAGTGACTGGCTCTTCCTGGTGCCTTCTGTAACATAAATTCACAAGAACAGTTGCTGAGTTAGAGAGGAAGTCATTTCAGCAGTTAAGGGGAACATTTCAGTGCATGGTGGGGCGCTCACGCCGCGTTCTAGGGGGAGCAAGGGGGCTCCGACCCCAGTGATGGCCCTCAGAGGAGGGTCTTTGGAAGCAGTGGACAGATTCATTACTTTAGGGACTCACTTCCTGAAGGCAAACCAGTAGAGATCTGGGAGTTGGCAGGACAGTCGATGTTTCTTCTCCAGAAATTGATGTGAACACTCAACAGCTTCTGTACCTTTCAATCTTCAAGAACCGTGCAGTGAATATTTTGATTTAAGGAACCGTAAATGAATTGGACCATGTTTTCCTTCCAAGTGTGAAGGGCCAGATGACAGCATAATTACCGTCCGCTTCTCCTAACTTGAGGGCAGCACTACGGCTGGGACGATGCTGGTGCCCAGATGGCAGACAGCTCACCGTCGGGTCTGAGGGTAAGCCAGACATTGGAGTGAGCACTGTGCTTATCATAGGATAGCTGATAATTCACCTCGTAAAGAAACTAACATGGCACAAAGGGCATCAGGTGACCAGCACCGATGTGTTTCAAAACTCACCTCGCCATTAACGGAGACGTGACCGGAGTGTTCAGCTTTGCTGAGAACGACTACGGTCTGTCTGCATCGGAGCCGAGGGAGCGTAAATGGCTCACATGAAACAGGTTTGAATGGCCACGGCCAGTGGAAGGACATGACAGCTTCCGATTGCCTGAGGGCGAGATGTCGGGCGTCACCTGGTGTGATCATTATGGCGCTATGAGCTGCTCAGTCCTTGGTCCCGTGTCCCCGAACCCCGGGCATTTGCATTAAGGTGACTTCCCGCAGCCCTGACTGCCAGTTCTCCCGCACGCCGGCCGTCCTCGCTCCGCCTCCCTCCTGTGCGCTACCTTCTCTCCATAACCCATGGAGTTTGTAAATGCCCTAGTTAATTTCCTGTGAGCTGAAGGTTTTAAAATAAGAACTGCACCCAGCTGGGCGTGGCTTCCTGTGCAGACCCCACAGTATGCACCCACAGGAGCCGCTGCCCAGCCAGGAGCCCTTCCCAGGGGGTCCTAAGTCAGGGGCTCTGAGTGTCCTGCCCAGGCTTTTCCTGCATTTCCAACTGCTGTGGGAGGAGAGATGTTCTGATTGCTAGCCCAAGTCCAACTGTCCACTGTCTCTATTCATTTCTTTTCGTGCAGAATACCTTCTCAGTGTCATAGGAAATTCCCATGCGTTAAAAGAGACATACTCTTTTTTTTTTTTTTAAAGATTTTAAAAAATTTATTTGAGACAGAGAGAGAGAGCGCATGAGCAGGGGGAAGAGGCAGAGGGAGAGGGTGAAGCAGGCTTCCCGCTGAGCAGGGAGCCCCACATGGGGCTCGATCCCAGGACCCCGGGATCATGACCTGAGCCGAAGTCAGACGCTTAACAGACTGAGCCACCCAGGCGCCCCAAGAGACATACTTTTTAATTGAAACAGAAATACTTTGATCTGGGAGTGGGGAGGGCTGCTTCTCTCCCTTACACCTGTCCCCAGGTTATTTTCTCGGAGAGGTCAAAAACCTTCCTCCCCACTTCCTGACACACTGGTCAATTCACCACAGATGAGAATCAGAATTCCACATACATCTCCTATTTACCAACCCCTCTGCACTTCCTAATGATGAAGTTAGTTGCAAATAAAGTATGTCTCATGCTCCCTCCGCAAGCGGCTCAGAGTCCCAGGATAAAGGAAAGACCCCGTGGGTCTTCACACACTGAATGGAGACAGAACAGAGGACTTCCCAGCATTTCATACCTACTTGTAGGTGTTCCCTCACTCACGCCTCTAAGTGGAGACGTCCTGTGTCCTGAGGGTGCCCGAGAGGTATTACAGCCGAGCTGCTGTATCATCGGTCCTATCGCTCAGAGCACCGAGTTCAGGCCCAGCTCTGCTGGAAAGTCACTATGAAGGCTCTAAATGCACCACTGTGCCTCGTGGGTCATTTATTTTAATGCAAAACAACACACGTCTCTTGGGGATACACGGAAGCAATCCACCTTAAATGTTGACTCTGGGATTTCAAGTAACTGAAAACCTGCTGATCTCAGGACTGTCATGGTATCATTTATCCCCACCACACAAACTATCCTGGGAATGTTACTCGACGTCAGATAGTTGCCTTTGACCAAACCCAGTGAACTTAAATCATTCCTCCTGTTTCAAGCCTGAGTACAGAGGACAGGCTCTGAGGCTGGTATTGTCCTTCCAGGCTTGGCTGGGGTCAAGTACGCATTCGCGGGCTATAAACTTTGGATCAGGGGTTTTAAAAATCTGAATGATTGTGTATTAAATGAAAAGGATCTGACAGATTATCCCTAGCCTTGGATAAAACTGCTTGTTTAAAGAGCGATGTTTTAGGCAGAAATTAGTTTTCAGAACATTAAAAGATTTCAGCACTCATATTTACAAATCCTTTCATATGCATGAAAAATTAGCAACTAAATCTGGCCATTAAAGCATAATCTTTATTTGACCAAAGCATGATATAAAAATGGAATAAACTGTAATTTATCTTAGCTGACAGCTAATTACCTGCAAGTGTGATTAAAAGGAAAACTAAGTTTACTTAATTAGTGTTTTGGTGTTTACTCTGTATACACATAAATATGCCCATCTCTTCCTCATGAGCATTGCTAGAAATAAATTACCATTTTTATTTTGTCCCATTCAAATGTTGCCAAACTGAGAGCAACATTCTAAGAATGGGTATTTTACAAACAATGGTAACAGGTGTTCGCAGACTATGAGCCCGAGAGAGGGGAGAGACTGATAACACAAGGATGGGGTTTTCATGACTAAGTAGATTTCTTTTCCCCGCGGGGCTGGGGGGGCTGGGCATAGTTCACTCATCAGCAAGATGAGCCAACTCGCAGAGTGAACCACCCCCCCCCCCCCCCCGCAATAATCCCGGCGCCGTCATGGAAATTCACACGTATCACTGAGCCGCCAGAGGGGAGGCAGATGGGCTGGAGTGGACTCTGAGGCTCTTTTGAAAGCTTCGTTAGCTGTTGGTGAGGCCTGGATTCGGGGGCCGTTCCAGGGTTTGGAGAACTGGCAGTAAGCACAGTAGAAGGCACATGCTGTCCCTCCATCCTCACCCACGTGTTCTGATGCCTCTGCCTTCTGGCAGATGCCATTTGAACAGGAGGCGCAGGTGACACTCTTCAAGTGTTGTAACGATGTCGTCTTCCTTTGCGGGATGCCAAAAGGAAAAGAC
>NW_027681566.1:0-374 GCF_054177405.1 Leptonychotes weddellii
CTTCCTTCCTTCCTTCCTTCCTTCCTTCCTTCCTTCCTTCCTTCCTTCCTTCCTCCCTCCCTTCCTCCCTTCCTTCCTTCCTTTTTCTTTCCTCCCTCCCTCTTTCTCTCTTTCTTTTTGCAACATTGGTTTTCATATTTGTGTTTTCTGGATTTGGTTGGATTTGATATTAATTATTTTTTTTTTCAATTTTTTTTTTATTCTTATGTTAATCCCCATACATTACATCATTAGTTCTAGATGAAGTGTTCCATGATTCATTGTTCGTGCACAACACCCAGTGCTCCATGCAGAACGTGCCCTCCTCAATACCCACCACCAGGCCAACCCATCCTCCCACCCCCCTCCCCTCTAGAACCCTCAGTTTGTTTTTC
>NW_027681567.1:0-374 GCF_054177405.1 Leptonychotes weddellii
AAAAAAAAAAAAAATTTTGCGAGTCTAAAATTTCTCAATGGAAGTCCTTCATAAATGTTCAGTAAAGAACAAATTGTACATGGGCGGTCTATTTCAGTTTGATTATTTCAACCTGTTTAAAAACAAAATTCAACCTAGTGAACTTTAAGATCTAACCGCTTTATTAAGTGACTCAAGAATCCCAGAGCATTCCTGTCTAACAAGTAGAGGGGAGCCCCAAGGAGCTGTACAAGATGGAAGGTTTTTATAAGAAAGGAGGGTGGGACAAGAAGTTATTAGCAAAAGAAAAGAAAGGATTGTTTCAGGCAAGGTTATTGGGCCCTTAGGGGGGACAAGCAGGGGGTCTGATTAGGTGGATTACCTGACCAGAAAAT
>NW_027681568.1:0-374 GCF_054177405.1 Leptonychotes weddellii
AGAATGAGAGAGAGCACATGAGAGGGGGGAGAGTCAGAGGGAGAAGCAGACTCCCCGCCGAGCAGGGAGCCCGATGCGGGACTTGATCCCGGGACTCCAGGATCATGACCTGAGCCGAAGGCAGTCGCTTAACCGACTGAGCCACCCAGGCGCCCTGTCCTGACGTTCTTTACGTAGATACCTACTCAACGTGAGATTGCAGAGTGTTTTCATCTTTTTGCTTCTGTGCAATAAGCATGCATAAATGAGCAGATTAATTTGTAAATATATATGTGTAAACACACACACATGAAACTTGGTTTCACACAAGGCTTTCACGTTCATCATCTCCCTGGATTTTCCAGTGACATGGAAGTTTGGAGCTTCCAGGGAAA
>NW_027681569.1:0-374 GCF_054177405.1 Leptonychotes weddellii
CCATGAGAGACGATGGACTCTGAAAAACAAACTGAGGGTTCTAGAGGGGAGGGGGGTGGGAGGATGGGTTGGCCTGGTGGTGGGTATTGAGGAGGGCACGTTCTGCATGGAGCACTGGGTGTTGTGCACGAACAATGAATCATGGAACACTTCATCTAGAACTAATGATATAATGTATGGGGATTAACATAAGAATAAATAAATAAATAAATAAATAAATAAAAGGAAGTAGTAGCCTATATAATTAGACAAGAAAAAGAAACTAGAGCTAAAAATATTGATTAGGAGGAGGTAAAATTATCACTACTTGCAGATGATAAGGTTATACACCTTGAATACCCAAAAGGAAAATGAATTAAAAACTATTGAAATAA
>NW_027681570.1:0-374 GCF_054177405.1 Leptonychotes weddellii
AGGCAGGATGTCTGAATCACTTGGAGGACTCAATGTGAAAAGAGATGGAGATTGTGCTTTACTTCAGTGGGTTACACTTTCTCTAGCATCTTCCTTCCATATCCTTCTTCCAGCTCTTTTTAGGTCCAGTGATCACTCTGAAATGTCCTGTGTGCTGGTTTTCTCTTTTGGACCCCCCCTCCCTCTGCCACACCCCCCCCCACCCAGTTCTATCCTAGTTAACTGCTTTGCACAAGGCACGGAGCTGAGAACTGAAATAGAAGGCAAGGGTGAGTCACACACCGTTCTTTCCTCCAAGGAGCTTGTGACCCACTGGAGGGATAAGTCAATTACATAATAAACCACAGTGCAAAGTCCACTAAGGTAAAGCCAGA
>NW_027681571.1:0-374 GCF_054177405.1 Leptonychotes weddellii
AGACCATGATCTGAGCCAAAGGCAGACACTTAATTGACTGAGCCACCCAGGTGCCCCAAGGATGTATAGTTTGAAAAGCAATATATAAAATCTCCCTTATTCACAAATAGAATAATCATTTGATCAGAAGACACTAAGGTATCTACATAAAAGCCATAGAAATAATAAGTGAATTTGGGGGGGGGCGGAGCAAGATGGCGGAGGAGTAGGAGACCTGGATTTCGTCTCCTCTCAGGAATTCAGCTGGATAGGGATCAAACCATTCTGAACACCTACAAACTCAACAGGAGATCGAAGAAAGGAATAGCAACAACTCTCTGAACAGAAAAGCGACCACTTTCTGGAAGGTAGGACGTGCGGAGAAGTGAATCCGA
>NW_027681572.1:0-374 GCF_054177405.1 Leptonychotes weddellii
ATCAAGAAAAAGAATTCTATTATAAATTTTAGATAAAAACCTTAATTCAAAAACACCATCTTTAATGTGCCTATATATACATACACTTATTTTAGAGTTGTAATCATAAAGTTTTTGTTTTTAATTCTCTGACTCTTACATTTTATTCCTGAAACATTAAGAAAATGTTTCGGCACAACCTTTATGATTTTGATTCTTAACATCCACAGTGTATTTCATTCATTAACATTAGAATTTTCCAAGTTGTGGTTCTTACCTTACCTTATGGTAAGGTGGTTCCAAGTTGTGGTTCTTACCTTACCAAAATGAATATCTACAAGTAATTTTTGCCTTAGGTTAATTATTTTCTAAAGTTAAATTCTTAGGTAAAATAC
>NW_027681573.1:0-374 GCF_054177405.1 Leptonychotes weddellii
CCCTACTCCCCACCCCCCCACTCCCACTCATGCTTTCTCTCTCTCTTAAAAAAAAAAAAATCCTCAGAACACTGATACCATTTCTGGCACTTACATGCTAAATTAGATATTTTATATTTGTGCTTCATTAATGACTCCATGTAAAATAAAATATTTATAGTTTTTATAATTTGAAAGGGAAATATTTAGCCTGCTTGACTGGAAAAAAAGTGTTCCTGGCTTTGAGATATCATGTAGTGTAAAGCCTATCAAAAAATGAAAATGTAACAAAACCAAACAGGAGTTCATCCACCCAAAGCACAGCAAGCCATAGCAACCGACACCGAGCTCTTGCAGCGGAGAATGATAGGCTATTCATTGGTGTGGCACCACCC
>NW_027681574.1:0-374 GCF_054177405.1 Leptonychotes weddellii
ACAGCCATTCCCCAAGTATCAGACAAGTTCTTAGTTGTAAGCAACCAAAGCCAGTTTAAGTAGACTAAGCAGAAAAAGAGGTTAATAAAAAAACATTCAGTAGCTCATAGAAACACTGAGAGTCTTGGAGAACCATAATCAAGGCTAAGCTTCTAGAAAATAGATAAGAAATCATCACACACACACACACATTCAGATTTTATTTAAAGAGAGAGCGAGCATGTAGGGGGAGGGGCAGAAGGAGAGGGAGAGAGAGAATCTCAAGCAGACTCCCCTGCTGAGCAGGGAGCTCAACACGGCCTGGGATCATTACCTGAGCCGAAGGCAGACACTTAACTGACTGAGCCACCCAGGTGCTCCCAAAATATTTTTGA
>NW_027681575.1:0-374 GCF_054177405.1 Leptonychotes weddellii
TGTGTTCCCTCTCTCGCTGTGACTCTGTCAAATAAATAAAATCTTTAAAAAAAAAAAAACGCATTGTAGATTTTCAAAACATCCTATCACCTAGAAGTTGAACATGTATTTCCAGGTTTTTAAAAAATATTTTTTTAATTTATTTGAGAGAGAGAGCAGAGGGAGAGGGAGAAACAGACTCCCCAGAGAACAGGGAGGTGATGCGGGGCTTGATCCCAGGACCCTGAGATCATGAGCTGAGCTGAAGGCAGATGCTTAACCAACTGAGCCATCCAGGTACCCTGAGCATGTGACTCTTGATCTCAGGGTTGTACGTTTGAGCCCCACGTTGGGTGTAGAGATTACTTAAAAATAAAATCTTTAAAAAAAAAAAA
>NW_027681576.1:0-7419 GCF_054177405.1 Leptonychotes weddellii
ATATTTATCTCTGGTTGCAATATGTATGCTAATTCTAAGACCTCTTCCATCTACACTGTAAGTGAATGGAATTGATAATCCGAAATATGTTTATAATGTTCATTGTGCCAGTTGCTTAGTTCTGCTAATTGGCTCAGGACTAGGTGTGTCCTGCAGAATGAAGCCAAAGTGACTAAGAGGATTCAGGATACTAAGGCACTAGGAAAAGTTTTATACAAGCAAGCAGAAGCTGCTGTGCCCAGCGGTAGCATGCCTATAGACAGGGTAAATTATTCTAAAGTGCCTATGGTATTCACACCATAAATGACTGGCATGGGTTTCTTCTCTGGCTGGTCACAAGGCTATAGGCTGAGGCCTCAGTTTAGCTCATCCTTCACATACAACCTTAAGAAGACCTTCTGGAAAAGCTTCTGCAAGAAACCCCAAACACAGATGGGTCAAATTTACAATTTAGCTAGACTTTGTGACTTATTATATAAAAACCTAGGATCTATAAATCTTTCATTTAAAATGATCTTTTTTAAACTGGGATCTGTAAATCTTTCATTTAAAAAATTACAAATCTTTTTAAATGTTTGTATTTTCTCTTTATAGTTTAATATTTTTGTTTGTTTGATACTTAATACTTTTAATCTACTTATCCTCATAATATTTTCACCTTCTTGTTTTCCCTTATTTAAACCATCCTATTGATTCCCTTTTTAATTCTGATTCACTAGGTTGGGGGTGGGACCTGAGAATTTACATTTTTACCATGCTTCCAAGTAGTGCTAATGATGATGATCTGGAGACTACATTTTGAGAACTGCTCTCACCTCATCTGCACAAGAGAATGTCACTGACAGATTTTAAAAAGTACTATGCTTGAACTCTACTCCCACACACTCAACCAATTAAATTATCAGAAGGTGGAGTCCCAGGTGATTCTAATGCTCAGCCCAAGTTGAGAATCCCTGCTCTAGGGTGTTCCAGGATATTCAGTTCTTGCAATTCAGCCAAGTCCCACAATTATGTGGGACCTTCACTAGTCTCACATCAATAACTTTGGCTGAAATTGGTTTTTTTTATTTTAGTTTAATTACAGTATAATTTTAATTCCAGTATACTTAACATACAGTGTTATATTAGTTTCAGGTATATACTATAGTGATTCAACAATTCTGTACATTACTCAGTGCTCATCATGATAAGTGTACTTTTCATTCCCATCACCTACTTTACCCATCCCACCTCCTACCTCCCCTCTAGTAACCATCAGTTTGTTCTCTATAGTTAAAATTCTGTTTTTTGGGTTTGTCTCTTTTTTCCTTGTTCTTTTGTTTTGTTTCTTAAATTCCACAAATGGGTGAAATCATATTGTATTTGTTTTTCTTTGATTTATCTCACTTAGCATTATACACTATCCCCTCTAGATTTATCCATGTTGTTGCAAATGGCAAGATCTCATTCCTTTTTATGACTGAGTAATATTTCATTGTGTGTATATACCACATCTTCTTTATCCATTCAACTATCAATGGACACTTGGATTGCTTCCATAATTTGGCTATTATAAATAATGCTGCAATAAACATAGAGGTGCATATATATTTTTACAAATTAGTGTTACCATATTCTTTAGGTAAATATTCAGTAGTGGAATTACTGGATAATATAGTAGTTTTAATTTTTAATTTTTTGAGGAACCTCCATACTATTTTCCAGAGTAGCTGCACCAGTTTGCATTCCCACCAGCATTGTAAGAGGGTTCCCCTTTTTCCACATCCTGACCTGTTTCTTGGGTTGTTTTAACCATTCTGACAGGTGTGAGGAGATACCTCATTGTAGTTTTGGTTCCTATTTGCTGGTGATCAGTGATGTTGAGCATCTTTTCATGTGTCTGTTGGTCATCTGGATGTCTTCTTTGGAAAAATGTCTATTCATGTCTTCTGCCCGTTTTTAACTGATTAATTTTTTCACTGTTGAGTTCTGGAAGTTCTTTATATGTTTTGGGTACTAACCTTTCATCAGATAGTCTTCTCCCATTCAGTAGGTTGTCTTTTAGTTTTGTTGATTGTTTCCTTCACTGTGTGGAAGATGAAGTCCCAATAGTTTATTTTTGCTTTTTTTCCTTTGCCTCAGGAGAAATATCTAGAAAGAAGTTGCTACAGCTGATGTCAAAGAGATTACTGCCTGTGTTCTCCTCCAGGATTTTTTGTGGTTTCAGGTCTCACATTTAGGTCTTTAATCCATTTTGAATTTATTTTTGTTCAGTGTAAGAAAGTGGTCCAATTTCATTCTTTTGCATATGGCTGTCCAGTTTTCCCAACACCATTTGTTTAAGAGACTTTTTCCCACTGGATAGTCTTTCCTGCTTTGTTGAAGATTAATTGACCATATAGTTGTGGGTTCATTTCTGGGTTTTCCATTCTGTTCCACTGATCTATGTGTTTATTTTTGTGCCAGTACCATTACTGTTTTGATCACTATAGCTTTGTAATATAACTTGAAGTCCAGAATTGTGATGCCTCCAGCTTTGCTTTTCTTTTACAAGGTTTCTTTGACTGTTTGGGGTCTTTTGTGGTTCCATACAAATTTCAGGATTGTTCGTTCTAGTTCTGTGAAAAATGCTGTTGGTATTTTCATAGGGATTGCATTAAATGTGTAGATTTCTTTGGGTATTATAGACATTTTAACAATCTTTGTCTTTCCAATCCATGAGCATGGAATGTCTTTCCATTTCTTTGTATCACCTTCAGTTTCTTTCATCAGTATTTTATACTTTTCAGAGTACAAGTTTTTCACCTCTTTGGTTAGGTTTATTACTAGGTATCTTACTGTTTTTGGTGTAAATGGGATTGATTCCTTAATTTCTCTTTCTGCTGCTTCATTATTGCTGTATAGAAATGCAACAGATTTCTGTACTTTGATTTTGTATCCTACAACTCTACTGAATTTATCAGTTCTAGCAGTTTTTTGGTGGAGTCTTTTAGGTTTTCTATATAGAGTATCATGTCATCTGCAAATAGTGAAAGTCTTACTTCTTTCTTAAGATTTGAATCCCTTTTACTTCTTTGTGTTGTCTGATTGCTGTGGCTAGGACTTCCAGTACTATGTTAAATAACAGTGGTGAGCGTGGACATCCCTGTCTTGTTCCTGACCTTGGAGGAAAAACTCTCAGTTTTTCCCCATTGAGGATGGTATTAGTGGGTTTTTCATATATGGTCTTTATTATGTTGAGGTATGTTCCCTCAAAACCTACTTTGTTGAGAGTTTTTTATCATAAATGTATGTTGTACATTGTCAAGTGCTTTTTTTGCATCCATTGACATGATCATATGGTTCTTATCCATTCCTTTCTTTTGTTGCGGGGGGAGGAAGGAGGGGTAGAGGGAAAGAGAGAATTTTAAGCAGGCTTCATGCCCAGCTGAGAGCTCTATGCAGGGCTGGATCTCACAACCCTGAGATCATGACCTGAGCCAAAATCAAGAGTCAGACACTTAACTGACTGAGCCACACAGGTGCCCCAGGTATCCATTCTTTTATTAATGTGATGTATCATGCTGATTGATTTGCAAATATTGAACTACCTTGCAACCCAGGAATAAATATCACTTGATCGTGGTGAATTATTTGGGTCCTTTTTGTTTTCTTTTTGATAAGTCTGGCCAGAGGTTTATTTTATTTATTAATTTTATTAATTTTTTCAAAGAACCAGCTCCTGGTTTCATTGATCTGTTCTATTGTGTTTTTTGTTTCTGTAACATTTATTTCTGCTCTAATCTTTATTATGTCTTTCCTTCTGGGGCTTTAGGCTTTTTTTGTTTTTCTTCTTCTAGCTCCTTTAGATGTAAGATTAGGTTGTTTATTTTGAGATTTTTCTTGCTTTTTGAGATAAGCCTGTAGTGCTATTATTTCCATCTTAGGACCACTTTTGCTACATCTCAAAGGTTTTGGACTATTGTGTTTTCACTTTCATTTGTTCCCATGTATTTTTTAATTTCTTCTTTGATTTCCTGATTAACCCATTCATTGTTTAGTAGCATGTTATTTAACCTCCAGGTATGTGTGATCTTTCCAATTTTTTTCTTGTGGTTGACTTCTAGTTTCATAGTGCTGTGGTCAGAAAAGGTGCATCGTATGATTTGAATCTTTTTGTATTTGTTGAGGCCTGTTTTGTGACCTAATATGTGATCTATTCTGGAGAATGTTGTGTGTACACTTGAAAAAAATGTGTGTTCTGCTGTTTTAGGTTGATTCCTGGGATATTTAGGATGATTTGATAATTATCCAGTTGTGTTCATGGGATGTGACAAACCTAGATCCTCCTATTCTGCTGCCATCTTCCTCTTCTTTCTCATTAGAGTTTTGATTTTCATTTCCCTGATGATGATGAGCATCTTTTCGTGTGTCTGTTGGCCATCTGTATGTCTTCTTTGGAGAAATGTCTATTCATGTCTTCTGCCCATTTTTATTTTTTATTTTTTATTTTTTTTAAAGATTTTATTTATTTATTTTGACAGAGAGAGAGACAGCGAGAGAGGGAACACAAGCAGGGGGGATTGGAAGAGGGTGAAGCAGGCTTCCCGCCGAGCAGAGAGCCCGATGTGGGGCTCGATCCCAGGACCCTGGGATCATGACCTGAGCCGAAGGCAGATGCTTAATGACTGAGCCACCCAGGCGCCCCCCCATTTTTAATTAGATTATTTGTTTTTTTGGTAATGAGTTGTATTAAGTTCTTTATATGTTTTAAATATGAACCCTTTATCAGATATGTCATTTGCAAATATCTTCTCTCATTCAATAGGTTATCTTTTAATTTTGTTGATTGTTTCTTTTGCTGTGCAGAAGCTTTTTATTTTGAAGAAGTCCCAATAGTTTGTTTTTGCTTTTGTTTCACTTGCTTCAGCAGACATATCTAGAAAAATGTTGCTACATAGGCTGAATGGGTTTTAACAAAGTTAAAAACTCATATTATTTTCCTTATCTAATTTCAGTCAGGCCAGGCCAGTTTGAACTACAGCTAACTCTTTTGGTACCTCTGAGAGCCACAAGAATTAGCAAACCAAATTGATTATCCTGACATTTTGCTGCCACATCTCTTTCCACCTTGGTGGCCTAACAGCTTGAATTCCAAAAGACAGTGGGTGATGAGGTAACTGGTTGCTTCATCACTATGTAACAAAGATGGCCATCTTCCTAGTTGAGAAAGGAGGTTCCTGTTCCCCAACCCACCTCCACTTACCCAGTTGTTTTTTTTTTTAAGTTTTCTTTAATTAATCTCTACACCCAATCTGGGGCTCAAACTCACAATCTGGAGATCAAGAGTCACACACTCTCCCAACTGAGCCAGCCAGGCACCCCTCCCCCCACTTACCCAGTTTTATATTTTAAAGTTTATTTGCAATATTCAGCTATGGGAACCAATGCCTGTGGTACTTAAGATTCTGGGTTTAAGTTACAAAAACCCAACCTTCACCAAGTTAAGCCTAAACAGGAAAATTACTATGTGAATAAAGGTATATGTCACCCTAGTTAGCAGCTACTGCTTATTTCACAATCACAATTATAATCATCTAGGGAATAAGGGCACTAATTGGGACTATAAAACATTAAGAATAAGTACCAAGTAGTTTTAAAAGTCAGCCTTGAACAATATTTTATATATGTTGTTTATATCAAATTACATACATAATTGAATATGTGATTTCCATGATAAAGTATAATACTAAAATACTTATTGTATTACTTTTTCCAAGGAAGAAAATTGCAAGTTGACATGAGTGAACAAGTAAATCTACCTGAAATTATCAACGACTGGACCAAAGAGCATGTGAAACAATGGGTAACAAAAGACCTTAAGATTGATGAAAAATATGGGCAGATTCTGCTCACTGAAGAAGTAACTGGATTAGTCCTGCAGGAATTAACTGAGAATGACCTTAGAGAAATGGGACTACCCCGGGGTCCAGCACTTTTGATAAAACGTAAATATAACAGATTGAATAACAGTTCCTCTGAAAGTAACAATCAGGATTCTGGACAATTGGATCATACAAAACCCTCCAAAAAAGAACACCCAAAAAAGCCACAAAAGACAAAAAAGGAAGAGGAAAAATCAGTGTTATCCAATATTGATCATGATCTCAGAGAGACCAGAGATACCAAAGAACAAGAATCGATTCTTATGAAAGAAGATGCATTAAATGAAGGAGCGACCACTGAAGACCAAAATGAGGATAGGCTAGAAACTGAACAGTTGACTTGTATGCCATATCCTTTTGATCAGTTCCATAACAGCCAACGTTACATAGAACATAGAATTCTACAACCTGAAACTGGCCCACTCAATCTCATAGACCCAATACATGAGTTCAAAGCCCTCACAAATACAGAAGCAGCCACAGAAAAGGACATTAAGATGAAATTTAGCAATGAAGTCTTCCGATTTGCATCAGCTTGTATGAATTCACGCACCAATGGCACTATCCATTTTGGAGTCAAGGACAGACCCCACGGACAAATTGCTGGTGTGAAAGTCACCAGTAAGAATGCCTTCATTGACCACTTTAATATAATGATCAGACATTACTTTGAAGAAAGTGAGATCAATGAAGTGAAGAAGTGCATTCGGGAGCCAAGGTTTGTGGAAGTCCTACTGCAGAACAATACACCATCTGACAGATTTGTCATTGAAGTAGATGTTATTCCAAAACATTCTGTATGTGAAGAAAAATATTTCTTAATTAAGATGCAAAGTTGTAAAAATGAAACATGGAAACCAAACCAAGATTTTTCACTGTTTGTGAGAGATGGGCCCAGCTCTATGGATGTCCTGGCCAATGTCAAACAACGGGACGTAGCTTACAAAAATTTTTTACAGAATCTTAAGACAGTAGTAGCATCTAGAAAAGTGGCTGAAGAAGAATATGAAATGAAGGCAAATAAGAAGGAGAGTGAAGGACAAAAGCTGGTTAAACTTCTCATAGGCAACCGAGACTCACTGGATAATTCATACTACAGCTGGTACATTCTTGTAACAAATAAATGCCATCCAAATCAAACGAAGAACTTAGATTTTCTAAAGGAAATGAAATGGTTTGCTGTGCTGGAATTTGATCCTGAATCTGTGAGCAAGGGGGTGGTCAAAGCTTACAAAAAAAGCCGAGTAGCAAATCTTCACTTTCCAAATCAGTTTGAAGAAAAGACAAGTAACATAAGGGAGAAAATTTCTAGTTTGAATCTTTACGAGCACACCAGCTGGATCTTCTGCAATGGCAGGTCAGACTTGAAAAATGAGAGCCATAAGCCTCTAGAACCAAATTTATGGCACAGAGAAAGAGCTTCTGAAGTCAGGAAGTTGATTTTATTTCTCACAGATGAAAATATAATGACAAGAGGGAAATTTTTGGTAGTGTTTCTATTACTCTCTCCAGTGGA
>NW_027681577.1:0-374 GCF_054177405.1 Leptonychotes weddellii
AACCATTCCAGCTGCCCTATGAGGAAACGCCATCTTTAAGTGGTTAAGTAACTTGCTCGACCTCACATATCTGAGAAGTAACAGAGCTGGGACTGAAATTTAGAGATTTGGAAGTATATGCTTTTTCAATCCAGGGAAGCTGCTTCCATCTGGTTATAGTTAAAAAAAAAAAAGGAAAGGAAAAGGAAAAGGAAAGGAAAGGAAAAGGAAAAGAAAGGAAAGGAAAGGAAAAGAAAAGAAAAGAAAAGAAAAAGAAAGAAAGAAAAAGAAAAGAAAGAAAGAAACAATGCTGTTGTGCACTAGAATTAAATAGGAATACTTCCATTATATAAAATATAATGAAGGTATGTGAGGTTCTTGACCGGATAAACAGA
>NW_027681578.1:0-374 GCF_054177405.1 Leptonychotes weddellii
GGCTTGACTCTGTGCAAGCAGGACTGTCTAATTTTTCCTCTTTCACAGCCCTCTACTACCCAAATGACCACTGCTGAAACACATAGAGGGAGAATAGAAATAAAACATCCAGAACATAGGGGAAAATGGAAGTCAGTGTGTGGTGGAGGAAGAGGGGATGGGAGGTTCTGTGGGGAAAAAAGCCCATGAATGATTTTTTTTTTTTTTATGTTCCAAAAAGAATCTAAAACTCTTGTGACAAAATCTATTAGGGCTAAAGGTAACACCAAAAAAATAAATAAATAAAAAGCAGCAGAAGTGCCAAAAAACACCCAGCACAGAAAATGTCCTCTTGCCAGCAAAATAAAATTGACAACAACATATAAGGAGTGAGA
>NW_027681579.1:0-374 GCF_054177405.1 Leptonychotes weddellii
CCACGTCGTTGCAAATGGCAAGATCTCATTCCTTTTGATGGCTGCATAATATTCCATTGTATATATATACCACATCTTCTTTATCCATTCATCTGTCGATGGACATCTTGGCTCTTTCCACAGTTTGGCTATTGTGGAATACCCCTTGTTCTTTACAACCTGGATGAATAATCCAGTTGATGAAACATAGTAGATGAGAAGGAGCCATGCTAGGGGATTCCTCATGGAGGTTACGTCCAACAGTTAAACTACAGCAAGTCCTCACCCTTATTCCTACTTATAGAATCGCAGGCCAGTGCCCCGACTGTCTTCCCATGCTGGGCCAAAGTGACATGGAAGGTGAAGATTGGCCTCATGTGGGTCTCCTGTGCCCA
>NW_027681580.1:0-374 GCF_054177405.1 Leptonychotes weddellii
CAGTTGTACATCTATTCTGTTGATGGATGTTTGGGTTATTACCAATGTTTGGCTACTATGAATAAAAATGCATTTTTAGATTGTTTTCTATTTCTCTTGGGTAAAGATGTAAGAGAACTGCTAGAATGCAGGGTAATCCCATGTTTGACTTTTCACGTGTTAATCAGTCATTCATAGATCTTTTGTCAGGTGTGTGTTCAAGTATTTTGCCCATGTTTTGCTTTTACTAGGCTGCCTGCCTTTTTATTATTAGTTTGTGGATGGTTTTTCTATGTTCTAAAAATAAATCCTTTGTCAGATACATGTATTGCAATATTGTCTTTCAGTCTGTGGCTTGTCTTTTTCTTTTTGTAATGGTGTCTCTGATGAACAAA
>NW_027681581.1:0-374 GCF_054177405.1 Leptonychotes weddellii
CCGTCCTTTCTGGTTCTAGCCAGACCTGGGGCAGGTACAGGTGAGGAGGTGCAGGTGCGGGTGAGGCCCAGGTATAGGTGATTTGGTGTTCTTGTCTCATGGGAGGCCCAGGTAAATGTACAAGTGATGTCCAGTCCCAGGGAGGACCAGGAACAGGTGCAGGGAGGTCATGACCCAGTGCAGTCACAGGGGAGGCCCAGGCACTGATGAGGGGAAGGTCCAGAGCCAGGAGAGGCCTGCGGGAGGACCAGGTAGAGGTGCCGGGGAATCCAGACCCACGTGAAGCCCATGGACAGCCCAAGTGAAGTCCAAGAGCCGGTGAGGCCCAGGTACTCGTTCAGGGGAGGCCCAGGCCCAGAGGAGGCTCAGGGGAG
>NW_027681582.1:0-374 GCF_054177405.1 Leptonychotes weddellii
ATCAAGAAAAAGAATTCTATTATAAATTTTAGATAAAAACCTTAATTCAAAAACACCATCTTTAATGTGCCTATATATACATACACTTATTTTAGAGTTGTAATCATAAAGTTTTTGTTTTTAATTCTCTGACTCTTACATTTTATTCCTGAAACATTAAGAAAATGTTTCGGCACAACCTTTATGATTTTGATTCTTAGCATCCACAGTGTATTTCATTCATTAACATTAGAATTTTCCAAGTTGTGGTTCTTACCTTACCTTATGGTAAGGTGGTTCCAAGTTGTGGTTCTTACCTTACCAAAATGAATATCTACAAGTAATTTTTGCCTTAGGTTAATTATTTTCTAAAGTTAAATTCTTAGGTAAAATAC
>NW_027681583.1:0-374 GCF_054177405.1 Leptonychotes weddellii
AAAAAAAAAGCCAAATTGGAAGAGCCCCCAAATAGTAAAATCTATATAAACTTCAAAATAAATTATGATAAAATGGATAACTCATTAAATAAAATAAACCCCATTAGCCCATGTGAATAAAATTAAATGAATAAGGGGGCGGAGCAAGATGGCGGAGGAGTAGGAGACCTGGACATCGTCTCCTCTCAGGAATTCAGCTGGATAGGGATCAAACCATTCTGAACACCTACAAACCCAACAGGAGATCGAAGAAAGGAATAGCAACAACTCTCTGAACAGAAAAGCGACCACTTTCTGGAAGGTAGGACGTGCGGAGAAGTGAATCCGAGGCGATATTCGGGAGGATAGACGGCGGGGGAGGGGCCTCCGTAGGC
>NW_027681584.1:0-374 GCF_054177405.1 Leptonychotes weddellii
CAGGAGCAGGGCGTCCAAACCTCCGCTGTAGCTGCGACCGAGTCTTCCTCAAAGAGCTAATTTTATGTTTCTTTGACCATTTTAGGAGCCATACTTTTTTTTTAACTAAAACTTTTTTTTAAAAGATTTTATTTATTTATTCATGAGAAACAGAGAGAGTGAGAGAGAGAGAGGCAGAGGCAGAGGGAGAAGAAGGCTCCCTGCTAAGCAGGGAGCCTGATGCAGGACTCAATCCCAGGACTCTGGGATCATGACCTGAGCCTAAAGCAGACACTTAACCACCTGAGCCACCCAGGTGTCCCTCAGCTAAAACTTCTATTGGGGACTTGTAACTTGAATTATAGGGACTTCTATCTTCCTGGAACCATTTTGGG
>NW_027681585.1:0-374 GCF_054177405.1 Leptonychotes weddellii
ATTAATGCCTATAGGGTAACTGGATGTTGAATCACTGATTCGGCTTCACCTTGATTCATTCCAGCCAAATAGGTGGTAAAGCAAAGAGGTAGTGTGTGGGCAAAGACATTCTTACCTCTCATCCTTTTGTCTAAATCTTGACAAACAAAAATGTTGGGGGTATGGGATACAGATCTTTTTTGCTCCCATAAAGATGACATGAAACTACATGCACCAGAAATAGCTTCAGAATTCCTGGGTTGTAAAACCTCTCATAAACTTTAGTAGTTTAAGGAGTGCCTACCTAAATTAATAAAAGGTCCATCTGTCATTTCAGCTTTGTCTGAGCAAAATATTATGTGATTCATGATAGGGGCTGATAGCAGCTTCTATAC
>NW_027681586.1:0-374 GCF_054177405.1 Leptonychotes weddellii
GAGAGAGAGAGAGAGAGTGCCAGCAGGGAGGGGCCGAGGGAGAGGGAGAGAGAGAATCTCAAGCAGATTCCCACTGAGCACAGAGCCTGGCCTGGGGCTCAATCTCACGATCCAGAGATCATGACCTGAGCCGAAATCAGGAGTCAGACACCCACTCAACCGAGCCACCCAGGCGCCCCCCCCGCCCCTATTTTTAAATTTAGACTAAGTTCTCGATGTGGCAGGTGAGGAAGGGATATTACCAGTCAAGCACATTCGGAGGAGGGTAACTGGGAAGGAAGGGCAGGGATCAGGAACCGGGGCTCTTCTCCTTTGGTAGACATGGTGTTGTAGGACTATGGTAGCTGTTTTATGATCCCCACAGAACGGGGGGA
>NW_027681587.1:0-7418 GCF_054177405.1 Leptonychotes weddellii
TCCTGTAAATAAATGTGTACACAACTGAGAACCCATGGAATCCCTATCTGATTGGCTTTCAAATGCCCCATGGCACATAGCATGGGGTATTCTATGTACAAACTTGATTTATATTTTAGGCAGTAGGAAAGAAAGACAGAAGGATGAGAAGAAGAAAGAGAATGAACTTGTTAGAATTCCCTCGCCTCTTTCCTCGCTCCTAAAATGGAGATGATAATTCCTCTTTTCTTTTCTTTAGGGTTCTCTAACATTGGTCATGTAGTGTCCTTTCAATATTGATCACATTACCAAGCTCCAAAGCACCTAGCACCCAGCCAGCACGTGGTAAGTGCACAATAGATATTTGTAAATGAACGAAGGAATAAGTATGTCCTGACGACCTCAAGGAGTTTTTCTGAAATGTAACTTGATATCATTACCTATGTCACCCTCTCCTGATGATTAGAAATATCTGTCCCAGTTTGCTTTTTGCCAACTTTCTACTTTCATTAGCAGCCTCTGCCTTGGCCACTAGATGGCACAAGAGGAAAGTTCCTTAAAGATCAGAACAGATGCTCCAAAGACGCTGGCTGCAGTGTGAATAAAGCCACCATCCCTGGGGTTAATTAAGCAAAACAGGGAGCCAGCATTTCACCCAACACATTGGAAGGAAGCAAAACCTCCACAACTCTGGACTTGAAATGAACTTTAAGCACTGATAAATACAAAGACAAAAACAAAAACAAAAACCAAAAAAGAACACCCAACTCTCTGCAGATAGTAATAAGATACCGAACCAAAAACAATAGCCTTGAACCAAATATTCTGGGACACCACGGAGGGAATCAGCAGAACTGGGACAAGGCAAGAAGAGAGGAGGCCAGATTGAATCAACCACCATAGTTAAGGGTTATCATTGTTGCACAGAGAGATCTGGAGCGGATCTGAAAAACGCCATTCGATACAACCGTTGCCCCATGTTTCAGTATAATTTAGCGTGGACCAAAACGTATGTCGTTCTCATTTCAGAGTCAATGTTAGGAAATCTTTGTGTCTTCTATTTAAAATCATCAAAGAACTCCCTAAATATTGCTATAGGAAAACTGTGCTGTACAGACATCCGCTTACTATAGAAGTCAAGAATCTAGAGTTCAGAGTGGACAGAAAAATGAATTCAGGAGTACACAATGCTACCTTTTAAAATCTGGCTGTGGTTGGGGATCACTGCGTGTGACTTACAGGTGCACCGGACAGCTCCCCTTGCTGAGATTCTGTGCTCACCAAGAAACTTTCTGATTATAAATGGACTCTGTAGATCTGGGGAGAAAAAGCTATGGTGGTTCCAGCACAAGCCCTTCCATCCTTGTGACAGTTGTATTTTTCACTGTGCCTTAATAAATTGGTATTCTGTTTTATTTTTTTTACTTTTATTTTTTTTTAAAGATTTTATTTATTTGACAGAGAGAGAGATAGCAAGAGCAGGAACACAAGCAAGGAGAGTGGGAGAGAGAGAAGCAGGCTTCCCGCTGAGCAGGGAGCCCGATGCGGGGCTCGATCCCAGGACCCTGGGATCATGACCTGAGCCGAAGGCAGACGCTGAACAACTGAGCCACCCAGGCGCCCCGGTATTCTGTTTTAAACAGCAGTCTCCTATGAGCTTGGTAAATGTAAATTGCCATGAGGAAAGGGACTTCCTCTTAACGAAAGAAATTCTCTGAGCCTGTGAGACTCACAACCTCACATGGTGTTAAAGTCTCTGTTGAAAATCTCCTGTAACATCTCTTGGCAGACAACCAAGGCTTGGGTGACCTTGCTTTCACACTCCTAGGGCCAAGATTCTCCATCCTGGTTGCATATCAAAATTATCGAAATTATGAAGATGTTTAACTAATGCAGATTCCCAGACTCCAGCCCCAGAGATTCTAATTCAGTAGATCTGGGGCTGACCCAGGAATCCGTATTCCTAAGGAACCCAACTGATTCTAACCTATGGTGTTTGAGGACTATTCCTCAGCTTAAGTATAATTTCACAGGTTAGTCCACAACCACAGAATCATGGACTATTTTACTTTAAAAGGGTCTCCAGAGCAATAAGAACTCCTTTTTACAGCATCCCTGAACCCTCAGCTTTCCGTGGAAGCTGGGCATAAAGAGGCCAGACAGGAAGCTGCTAGGCCATTAAAACTTAACAACAGTGAGAAACCGCAGACCTCTGGGAGCTTTAGCCTTTAGCTAGGAGTATCAAAGTGTCCCATTAGCTCCTGGAGAAGTGGTCCTGACTGGCCAAAACTGTATATAGGAGATCAAAGCCAGATACATAATTTATGAGCCCAATCCAAAATAAATGATAATAAAGAACTTCAAGATGGTGACAGCAGAGTATTAAACAGGGATGGGGCCCTTCTGAGCATGGGGTCCCATATGATGACACAGGATGCACACCCATGAGGTTGGCCCTATACAGGACTACTAGGGCAGGATGATGATTTATAAATCAAGAGAGATCTGCATTCTTATCTGATATTCCTTCCATTCTGCTTGCTTTTCTCCACATAACAGCCAAGGCAATCTTTTTAAAATGCACCTCTGGTCCTGTCACTTCCCTGCATCCTCTTGCTCTAGGATCAAGTCTCAAGCCTGGCCCACAAGTCCCCTGCCACCTGACCCCTACCTACCTCTCTTCCCTTATGTTCCCCATTCTGTCTGGACTCTAGTCACGCTGCCCTTGTTTCAGTTCCTCCCATTTTCCATGCTTCTTCCTGCTTAGATCTTTCACAGTGCTGTTCTCTGTGGCTAGAAGAATCTCCCCTACCCATCCTAACCTAGCCAGAAAGTATTTTTGAATGAATGAGTGCAAAACAACAACAAATAAAGAATTGGTGAAAATGTCAGGTGCTGAATGTGGCCCTCTTATTAAAGAAACATGTCTATTCCAAACCCCACTGACCTGATCACACTCATCACTCCCTATATGGATACTTGGCATTTAAACCTCCTTACATAAAGGGTAACCATACTTCCCAATGTTTCCAGGACCATCCCATTTTTTAACAGGGTGCTTGTTAGCAACACTTACTTTTGCTCACCAAACCACCTGTTTAGGTGATGAATTAGATGGACACTCTGCTTATATACCACACTTTAATAACATTTGAACCATCTCTTTCCTTCTCTCTCTGCAGAGGTAAATTGACAAGAGATAGCTTCTGTGTTTTGGTGGCTGTGGTATTAACAGCAAGAGCTTAAGTTATTAAACCGAGCAGCTTTAATCTGTGAGGTCTCCTGGAGCAATGGGGATTATTGTATTTTTACTCCAGAGCCCGTGTAGCTATTCCAATGAGCTAGGGTTTGCTCTCTGCAATCCCCACACTGGCCCGGTTGCCTTTCTCTAGACCCACTTCCTAACCGTGAGAGATGTGATGGAGTTTTACTTGGAGATTGACCCTGTCACCTTGAACCTGATCATCCTAGTAGCCAGCTACGTTATCTTGCTCCTGGTGTTCCTCATCTCCTGCATGCTGTATGACTGCCGAGGCAAGGACCCCAGTAAGGAGTATGCTCCCGAGACCACCCTTGATGCCCAGCCCTCCATCCGCTTGGTGGTGATGCAGCAGAGCACTTCGGGGGATCCCTGGGCAAGGAGGCCTAGCCTTCATTTTGGGGATCCTGCTCCATTAGGGAAGAAAAGCACAATGGTGTGAGGCTGGCTAAGGGTGACTGGGGAGAGAGCACTAGACATTCTGGACAAACTGTTCTCCATGTGGCTGCGATTCTCTCGGTGTACCACCAGTCCTACTTGGCTATGTAAGTGGGAGCTCTGCCTTACCTTCTACTTTCTCATCACCCTCTTTGTGAATGAAGCAACCGTTTAAGGTAAGAAGACCAAGGTGGCCTTTGGTCAAGTTCTCCAGATGCAAAATCTCATTAATACTATAGTATAGTGAAGTTGTTGGGCCCTTCCTGGTGATGTTGTCCTTGCCATTTCTAGGAGAGATTGGTATTTGAGTAAGGTGCAGGGGTAGAAAACTCTTTCCTTCTTCCCTTCTAGGTTCTTTGGCTGGTCCAATAATTACATTGACATAAAACAGATGAATGGGAGAAAAACAAATTTAATTTTTATCTATGGAAGCCCCATAAAAAATATGAGCTCAAAGAAGTGACCAGAACAGGCAGATTTTATCTCCTTTAGACAAAAAAAAGAAAAAAGAAGAAAAAAAAAATTTGTGAAGAATTGACAAGGCAAAGAAGTTTGGGTTTGGGGTAGTAAATTAGTGAGGAAGTAACAAGGTTTGTTTATATAGCTTTCTTGGCCCTAAATTCCCTATTTCTGGTGCCAAGAACACCTTCTGCACTCCTGTTACAGGTAGCTTTCATATGGGAGATTTATTTCCTGCTTTCAGGGGGACAAAGGAGGGTCAGAGTGTTTCTTCTTGCACCAGCTCTTTTTCAAGTAACTTTAATTCAGAATAATTAGTGGGCCAAAATGTCATATTTTGGGGTAGCATCTTCAACTCCCCTTCAAAGGGTTTAAAAAACAAAAGACAGTTGTGTGTGTGTGTATTTATTTGTATGTCTGTATAAAGAGGAATGAGACTAGCTTGCATCTACCCTATACTTAGCAGATTCTCTCTCCGAGGCAACCATTGAACTTTTCCAGACTTGAGATTATTATTCTTTCTGTACACACCAGCTCCTCACATTCTATTCCCCTGTGGGTCAGTATGGGGAACACAGCAATCATAGAGCATAGTGGCTAACCCCAAAGCTTGGAGCCTGGGTTCAAACCCTATCTCCTCCACTCACTAGGTGTGTGACCAGAGCCATCACTTTGTGCCCCAACGCTAGTGGCAGGACCTATAGGCTGTATGGGGTATTCAAATGAGTTATTTCACTGAAAGCACTCAAGACAGTACTTGGCACCTAGGGTTAGCTAGTTATTTTTTTTTTTTTAAGGTTTTATTTATTTATTTGACAGAGAGAGAGAGAGAGAGAGAACAAGTAGGCAGAGAGGCAGGCAAAGGGAGAGGGAGAAGCAGGCTCCCCACCGAGCAGGGAGCCCGATGCAGGGCTCGATCCCAGGACCCTGGGATCATGACCTGAGCCGAAGGCAGCCGCTTAACCGACTGAGCCACCCAGGCGCCCCAGGGTTAGCTAATTATTAATGATTATTAATATTATTGTTATTTCCTTTCATACTTCTCATCGAGAAGCTCAAACTCCAATCCTGTTCCAATACAAGATTCCTGAAGACTCACCACAAAATGTTGACATCCTATAGCTTTGGTATTTCGCCCCCCTGAGCACTGCCTACTCTCATCTCTCTCCCTTTCATTGTTGCTATTAACTAGTACATTTGTTTCCCTGCTCGCTCATCTATTTCTACGATGTTGAATTATTACTTCTATTGTATGTTTTTATGAATCCTCCTTTCCCTGGGCTCAGAGTGACTTGCATATTCACTTAGTGATTTATGAAACCCCTTCTTCCAATCAAGCCCTGTGTGGAAATAACAAAGAAATTGTGTCATGACTGCGGCCCTCCCATCTTTGCTGCCTGATAGAGAGAGACGAAGTCAGGCATGACCTCCCCAATGAAGGACAAGAAAGCATGGCATTGTGAGAACTCCACACAGAGTGCAGGAGACCATAGATACATAAGTGCCTACCACACAGAAGGGGCTCAGGAAACATTTAAATAATGTTCGATGGCCAATTTCATCTTGGACTCAGGCATCACGGATAAGATTATGCATCCTGAAAAAATGAGGAGCTATTTTCTAGAAGGACTAAAGGATGTTGGGGGCTTGAAGGGTAAGACAGGAAATGGCATTTTAGACAGAAGGAAAGGCATAAATAGAGCTGGGATGCAGAAATTATAGAGTTCACTGACTATGAAAGTCTGACGGTTTCCAAACCTGTCAAGAAAAAGTGAGAAATTCCATCTCAATTTATCCTATAGAAAACTGAAGAGGAGGGACTGGCCCATCCTACTCTGCCAATTTCAGCGATGGGCACTGTTTTGCCTTTGGATTGTTAAGTAGCCATAACACAAGTAAAGATAACCCCAGTTATTTTGTTTTCAGATTTTTTAAGATTTATTTCAAATTTTGTTCACATTTTAGCAGAAAGTCATATTTTCTCTTCAATATGTGATTTTAAAATTATATTGAAAATCCCGCAGAGGGTTTTTTTTTCTTTTATGGTCAAGAAATCATCTTCACTTTAATAACGAAAATATAAAATGAATAGGAAAATCAGTAAATTCATAAGCAGCTTCTAAGAACCTGCCCTTTCCCTAACCTGAGCTTCACCTGGGCTAATCTTCTTATTTCTTTTCCCTGTCATGGGAACATATGTATCAGTGGACACAAAAATGTATCAGTGGAGAAAAAAAAAGGCAGTCAACCATAAAAAAGTGATAATAATAATTAATTTAGCCTTTTGAGGAAGAGAAATATAAAATGTTTGATTCTTCTAATTTTAAAGTTAAGAATATAAAGTAAACATCCATTCAACATGCTTTTAAATGGACATATTTTCACTTATGTTTCAATTCCATAATGGGGACAGTTGAAGAGGACAGATTAACAGAGATGGAGTGTAGAGAAATAACTCCAAAGAGAGAAGAAGAAACAAAAAAACCCACCAAATAATAGTAATAACAAAAATAGATAAGGGGAACAGAAATAAAGTCAGGGGAGAGACACAAAAGAAGGAAACTATAAAGACTCTAAAGTGAATGTTGGAATAAGAAGTATCAAGCTTTTCCAAGCCTCTGGTTTGTTCGATTTGTGGTTCATTCCATTTGTGTTCTACAGGCAGGAACTGGCTTCTCAGCATTTAAAACAATCTTTTCTGCCTAGAATGTATGCTTAGAATCTTATGAGAACTAGAAACACCTTTCAGAATTTTGCCAATGAGGAGAGCAGCCTGGAAGGAGGAGTGATGGCCCCAAGAGGACTTGGCTTCAGAGCTGGGACTATGATCCTGTTATTCCCTTTTCCCTGGAAACCCTACCCCTCACAGTGCTCTTTCTACAGCACCATCTCTTACCTGCTTGTATTTTAAAACTTCATTATTTATTTCTTATCTTTTCTTTTCTTTTAAAGATTTATTCATTTATTATTTGAAAGAGAGGGGGAGGGAAAAAGGGTGAATAGGGGGAGGGACAGAGAGAGAGAGACAAGCAGACTCCCCACTGAGCATGGAGCCCTACTCATAAGATCATGACCTGAGCAGAAATCATGAATCAGGCACTTAACCCACTGAGCCACCCAGGAATCCCTATTTCTTTTTTTTTTTTTTAATTTTTATTGTTATGTTAATCACCATACTTTACATCATTAGTTTTTTATGTAGTGTTCCATGATTCATTGTTTGTGCATAACACCCCGTGCTCCATGCAGAATGTGCCCTCCTTAATACCCATCACCAGGCTAA
>NW_027681588.1:0-374 GCF_054177405.1 Leptonychotes weddellii
TATGCACAAACAATGAATCATGGAACACTTCATCTAAAACTAATGATGTAATGTATGGGGATTAACATAAGAATAAAAAAAAAAAAATTCTCTCCCCTTTTGCCCCTACCCCCACTGATGAGCTTTGTCCCTCAAAAAGATAAAAAAAAAAGTATAAGTAGAAAGGTAGTGATTCTTCAGTTAGCATGGTAGAGATTCAGAAATGAGAAGAAAATAGCATTTAGTGTCAGTCGGTATCCAAAATTTTTCTGGAAATTATGCAACCTGAGTGGGACTTAGAGGGTGGTTGAATATACAGTCAAAGGGCATGTGGAGGTAAAATAGGCTAAAAAGAGCAAGAATTTAAATTGTCAGTTTGGTGATCAGTGATTAGA
>NW_027681589.1:0-374 GCF_054177405.1 Leptonychotes weddellii
AGCTGTGAACAAGAGAGACAAAAGTCCTTGGTCTTATGGAGCTCCTACTCCAGTGGGGTGAGAGACAATGAGCCTGGTAAATAAGAAAATACTATACAGTGTGTTAGACGGTAGTAAGAGCAGTGGGAAATACGAGAGTGGTGTGTGTGTGTGTGTGTGTGTGCGCATGTGTGTATATGGTGTTCAGTGCGTGTGTGCATGTGTATGCAGGTGTGTACATGCAGGTGCGTGTGGTGTGTGTGAGTGTGCATGCGTGTGCACGTGCGCATGTGTGTGCATGTGAGTGTGTGTGCATGCGTGTGTATGGTGTTCAGTGCGTGTGTGCATGTGTATGCAGGTGCGTGTGTGGTGTGTGTGAGCGTGCATGCGTGTGC
>NW_027681590.1:0-374 GCF_054177405.1 Leptonychotes weddellii
ACCGCACGGAGGCAGTGTCTGCGGCTGGGGCTCTGAAATGGCGGGGTGGCCCTGGGCTCAGGCCTGAGAGAGGGTGGGAGGCCGGCCAGGGGCTCAGGCTGTGTGTGTGTGTGTATGTGTGGACTGCGACCTGACCGAGGGGCCCCGCGTGTCACTCCAGCAACCGGGAGGGGATCGCCCAGTGTCCGGGGCCGCACACGGAGCCGGAGCCGATGAGGCAACAGGCTCTGGTTTCCATGCTGCCCGGTAGAGGCTGGTGGGGAGGGGAGGGAGGAGGGAGGCCGCCTCCACTGACCCCTTTTTGGCAACATCATCGCTACCCGGAAGCCACAACCACGAGTGGTCACGCCACTGTGCATCCTTCCACGGCACTC
>NW_027681591.1:0-374 GCF_054177405.1 Leptonychotes weddellii
CCCAGCCGTGGCAGGGAAGCCGTTGTCCCCTTCTCCTTGCGGCAGAAGCCAAGCCTCAGTTTCCCCATCCCAGATGGCTCTGAGCCACGGAGGCGGAAGTTGTTCGGCCCACAACTGGGAAAATTGATCTTGGAGCCCAGGTCTGTCGTCCCTGAAGCCTGACTACGTGTGTGTATGTGTGTGTGTGTGTGTGTGTGTGGTGTGTGTTGTGCACCCTCTCAGGGGGTCCTGGGACCTGTGCATCCTTGTCTCTGGCTCAGTTCCAACATCCCAACCACAGGGCGAGGCCCCGACGACCAGAGCATTGGAGCAGAAACTCAGCTGCCCCTACAGACCCCCGGGGCTAGGGTCGTGTGCAGTCCAAGCCACAGCAC
>NW_027681592.1:0-374 GCF_054177405.1 Leptonychotes weddellii
ATTACACTGGTATTACAATATCGATTGGGTATCTTCTTTTGTGTGTTTTACTCCCATGACTTACTCATTCCATAACTGAAAGCCTGTCTCCCGCTCCCCTTCACCCATTTTACCCAACTCCCCACCCACCTCTCCTCTGGCAACCATCAGTTTGTTCTCCATATTTACAGGTTTGATTCTGCTGTTTGTTTGTTTGTTTATCGGAACATTTTATTTATTTATTTGAGAGAGAGAGAAAGATAGCAAGAGAGAGCATGAGCAGGGACAGGGGAGAGGGAGAAGCAGCCTCCCCGCTGAGCAGGGAGCCCCATGCCAGGCTTGATCCCAGGACCCCAAGATCCTGACCGGAGCCAAAGGCAGACACCTAACTGACC
>NW_027681593.1:0-374 GCF_054177405.1 Leptonychotes weddellii
GCCTGGGTCCCAATTCGACCCATTCTTTAAAGGTCCAGCCTGGCTATCACATCTTTTCTTGAAATCTTCTCTTATCCCCTTGAGCTAATCCAAATTCCAAATTCCATCTCGCTTTGTACCCCTTTATGGCTTTCATCGCAAGCTTGCACTGTGGTTAACTGTGTAACTACAAGTTTGAACATGGTTGTCTTCTCTGATGTCATATAAAGCCTTTTGGGAAGGGCCTATATGTATGTTAGTTTCCTCTAGAAAAGCCTAGCACAGTGTGTGGCATATAGAACATTCAGTAAATATTTTCTTTAATTAATAAATGAATACCTGTGTGTGTGTGTGTGTGAGTTAGAAGAGTACCAAGGTTTAGGATCCACCAGATA
>NW_027681594.1:0-374 GCF_054177405.1 Leptonychotes weddellii
GGGGTGACTGGGTGATAGGCACTGGGGAGGGTATGTGCTCTGGTAAGCGCTGTGAATTGTGCCAGCATTGTCCACAATAGCCAAACTATGGAAAGAGCCCAGATGTCCATTGACAGATGAATGGATAAAGAAGATGTGGTGCATATGTGTGTATACACACACACACACACACACGCACACACACACACACACGAATATTAGCCATCAAAAAATGAAATCTTACCATTTGCAACAACATGGATTATGCTAAGTGAAATAAGTCAATCAGAGAAAGACAATTATATGATTTTACTCCTTTGTGTAATTTAAGAAACAAAACAGAAGATCATAGGGGAAGGGAAGGAAAATTAAAATAAGAGGAAATCAGAGAAAGA
>NW_027681595.1:0-374 GCF_054177405.1 Leptonychotes weddellii
AGCCCCGGGTTGTGATCTCGGTTGTCGTGGGTTCAAGTCCCATCAGTCGCCCCATTTTTATTGTTCTTATTTTATATCCTTTTTTATACCTTTTGCATCATATTCTATTTGCTAATCTTGACGATGTCTTGATTGGTTTTTTTGCGTTTTTGTCTGTTATCTACCAATATATTGACAAATTTGCTCACTTAGACTGACTGAGCGTCAAGTTTAATTCCACCCCTTTTAATACTCTGAAAATTAAACTAGTATGTTCTGAATTGGTAATAATGCTATGATAAAGCAAAGTATTAAAGGTTCGAGAGAATAATATGGCAAAGCATTCAGTTACGATTACAGCTCACGTTAAATCCAATAACGACGCTAATACAGAG
>NW_027681596.1:0-374 GCF_054177405.1 Leptonychotes weddellii
AGCCTCATTGGTTATGAAATGGCACGTGAAGGATCAGAATTAACAGGTGTCTCCCCAAATAGCAGGAAGGGGGGGAAAGAAAGCCATTGTTTTGGTTGCTAATATTATTAGTATTATTATTCCCATTGTGTTAAAGGGGAAATAATGTGCAAAAAGCCACACTGAGAGGAAGGGGAGGCATTGGGGGGACCACGAACATTAAGGATGCCAGAAGCACCTGCCGTCACTCAGGGCCCTCCACTCAGAGCTCGAATGCTCTGCTGTTGCTGTCTCGAAATTCTTAAATAATTTCTGAAAAAGGAGACCCACATTTTCATTTTGCACTGGGACCCGCAGTGATGCAGCCCATCGTGTGACTGGACTAAGCCTTTTTG
>NW_027681597.1:0-374 GCF_054177405.1 Leptonychotes weddellii
ACTAAAGGGAATGAGTGGTATCAAATCTGGGAGAGGAAAGGTTAGAGTGTTAACAGTCTGTAATTTAAAGTTTTGTGTTCACATGGCAAGGTAAAGATGTCAGAAGCAGTTTTTTATATAGCACCAGGAAAAGTAGGTTAATTTAAAAATTCTGTTAATGCTAGCCAGGTACACGAAATTGAATAAATCTCTGCTGAATGTATTAGTCTATGAACACTTTAATCTGTGTTATCTTAACCCAGTCTTGAAGCTGGTAAACAAGTTACCTATCGATAAAAAAAAATGCATAGAACAGTGCTTTCTATGTAATAGGTAGTACTAAATATTTGTTTCATGGTTTAACAAATTAAAAAAAAAGTTAATTCAGGGGCGCC
>NW_027681598.1:0-14677 GCF_054177405.1 Leptonychotes weddellii
AAAAAAAAAGAATATTGTTAAAGTGGACAATTACTAATTTCTAGTGTTCTTAATTTCATTCAGACTAGTAACTAGAAGACTAAGAGAAGGTGAGGCAGTGAGCCTGCAGGGATCATAAAAGAAAGTTAAGTGAAAGATACGGGTATTCCAGGCAGGACATGTGGCTCCAGTGAGTGATGGGATTCGTAACAAACCAATGTCTATATCCAAATAAAAATAGACAAAAACCTACCAGAGAAAAGTCTACATGACAAAGTTAACCTTCCATAAAGCTATAAGGTGGGCATGCTAAGTTTTGATCCAGATCTACTTGGTGTTGAAGTCCATCCTTCTTAAACTGCATCAAGGTCTTTAATTATAGTTTACTGCTAAACCTGTACCTTAGTGGACTAGGTACAAAATCCTCACCAGCCATACATTCTTTAGCCTTTTCTTAGAAGGCTTTCTAGATGCTTGATGCCATCCATAATTCTTTGATTCCTGTTCATTTCACTAACAAAAGCTGATTTTTAATTCTGTATTATTCAAGTTCCTTCTCGCAAGTGCTATATTAGGATTGTAGTAACACATTTTTTAAAAAGGTCTGTTGTGTAGTTAGTTTTCCATCTTGCCTGATTGCATGACAAGCAAAAGGCTGGACCTAAATATTTCTGTGCTTCATGCCCCTTTTAGCATTTCCTTAACCACAATGCTATGTCACTTAAGTTTCATGTGCAGAAGGAATCAGAAAAGTTGGGAATGCACAGATTATATTCTAGGACAGTCTATTTTAGCAGAAAAAGAAATGGAGCCCTGATCACTTCCCAAGGTTACTTTAAATATTAGACAATAAATTAATAATGAAAAAGTGAATGAATAAACTAATACAAAGTCAATTCCTGCCTCACTATTTAAGAGATGTGTATCACTATGTCATTTTATCATACTATATCATTTCTTCTTCTAGTATAGAATGCTAATATAAAGTTGCCTAAAACTATTTAAGTGAATTTTAGTAAAAGTTATTTTGTGGAGAAAATGTATGATTATTGTTTTATTGTGTAAATATCCATTCATCTGTTGAAGGGCATCTCGGCTCTTCCCACAGTTAGGGTAATACTGATTTGGAAGATAAAATATGATACTCTCCTCTTTTTTCTTCTTTTTTCTTTTTATTTCCTTTATCTGTGTCAGTATCAGTAAAATGTAATCCAGCACAACCAATCTTACTAGGGGATGGGAACTATGAAGTATCACATGCTATTAACTGGGTAAATAAAGTCTGTCTCTTTAAAGCGTAAAATTTCAGAGTGCTTTGGTGATTTGCAGGTTTTAATGCTACTTCCAGTCTCTTTGCTTAAGAGAAAAAAAAATGATTTTCCAATATATGTCAAATATCCTGTTCAGAGTTGAAAAACCAGGTGAAAAGGATAGTAGCTATGAAAAGCTGAAGAGAATATAGGTGAGAGAGAACAGAATTTACTTTACTTTGGAAACAGATTTATATAGGATGGTATAAAAAACCATACCTCTGTCAGAAAGTTCTAAATATGGATAAAAGGGATGAAAGCATAAAAAGCCAAACTTTGCTTGCCAAAGATTAGGAACTGGTTATCAAATACATTTTGTCCAAGTTGGTCAAAAGGAACTGGAAAAATATCCTTGCTTTTTGGGAAATTATAATTTTGTCTTTCTTTTTCATTAGCAGCAGCAGAATAAAATTTCTTATAAAGCTTCCATTTAACAACGAAGTTGACTTTTCCACTTAAGTACTTTAACTGCTTTTCTGAGTAAACTGACTATTTGACTGCCTAGGCAGTGAAGTGGTTATGAGCACTGGCTTTAAGGTCAAGTAGGACTCGGTTTGAATCCTTGCTCTATTATGTCTAGATGTTTGACAAGTAAGTTATCTGAGCTCTCTATGCCTCAGTAATATAGTTATAATAATAGCCTCCTTCTCAAACAACTGCTTTAAGAATACAAAGAGATATTAATGCAAAACACTTAGCAGAGTACCCGGCAAATGTCAAGTATAGTAGCATTCCACAGTTGTCATTAAGGATAAATATGATGGTGATGATTACTGTGTATGCCCCCCCCACACACACCATATATATATTTATATATAGCATAAAAGTCACAAAATATTAAAGTGTGTGTGTGTGTGTGTGTGTGTCTGTAGGAGCGATATCAAATTGGTGCCTGGCATCAACAAAGTCATCTTCAATTAGATGGTGCTTTACAGTGCCTTTATCAAGAAGGACAAGCACTGCTGAGGTACAGCAGCAGCTTTTCATCATATATTAGAAAACAGTGACTTTAAGGCACCTGGGTGGCTCAGTCAGTTAAGCATCTACCTTTGGCTCGGGTCATGATCCCAGAGTCCTGGGATCGAGCCCTGCATCAGGCTCCCTGCTCAGCGGGAGTCTGCTTCTCCCTCTCCCTCTGCTTGTGCTCTCTCTCTCTCTGGCAAATAAATAAATAAAATCTTAAAAAAAAAAAAACAGTGACTTTACTGATTGAGCGCTTACTTTGTGTTAAGTAATGTTTTAAGAGGCTTAAAATCTTAAATTATATAATTCTCTCAATAAACAAATGGAATATGTGACTTTTGATATCTCCGTTCACAAGCAGAAAAACTGAGACACTGGACAGTTTAAAAATGTGCACAAAGTCACACAATCAATAGATGGACTGCAGGGATTACATTATATACTTTATGGCTCCCAGCCTCTATTATTATTCTCTATTGCTTTGGATGTGGCAATTTGAAATTTTAACCCTTGAGAATTACAGTATCAGTAGGAATCAGAAGCACATTATCTCTATGATTTTCAGCAAATAAGATTTTATCTACATTCTTTTTACAAGGAGGCATATAAAAATTGAAGATTGTGCATTTCCAAGATAGTGCCTTTGAAAAGAATTAGTAAATACTTTTAAAGAAATGTTATGGCCAGCCACTCTTCATTTTCCCTTTCATAAACACCCAGGGATCTATAATTGAGTATTAATTTCACAACATAAAGAGGGACAATCAAGTTTTCTGGCTTTTATCTCATATGGCTGCCCAAGAGACCTATTTCGACCACACAGGCTCAACCTGAAAGCAGTGGAAAGTAAACTGATATTAAGGATAAAATAATAGATTTCAACTAACTTTTGATCATCTGTAGGGCTCATAGAAATGATTAGAGAATTCCTAAAGGGATTTCCAAGGCTTGAATTCTGAGGATAAAGCTGAGCTGAGGATCATCATTGGAACACTTCAGGACTGTTTGTGCTTCTGTGTAAAGTTAAATTATTGATCTAAATTCTTCATGACTCTTATCCCTTAACTACTGACATTTCAAGAGAATAGAGTATTAAGTCAATGTGATTTTCATTATTATACACATCACACAATAATTTAAGATTTTTAAATAATTTTTTATTTAAAAAAATTCTTCCTACTAACTTAAGTTTCAGTTAACTTAGCGATAAACAGTTAATCTAATTTTCAATTACTACTGTTCACTTATGGAAATAGAAAAAATATTTGAAGGCATCTTTTACATGACAAACTATCCATTGGCCAGTGATTATTGTTCCGAACTTGTGAAATGTTTAGGAAAATTTGTAAAGTGCTCTCTGGTTTTCTAAACACTTTATATAAACAAAGACTGAATTATTTATGTCAGAGTGGTCCAATAAGAACAGTACCTTTGAAACAAATAATATATGTTTAAAAAGAAGAAGAAGAAGAAGACAGTAGGAAGGGAAAAATGAAGGGGGCAAAATAGGAGGAGGAGATGAACCATGAGAGACTATGTACTCTAAGAAACAAACTGAGGATTCTAGAGGCGAGGGAGTGGAAGGATGGGTTATCCTGATGATGGGTATTAAAGAGGGCACATATTGAATGGAGCACTGGATCTTATACGCAAACAGTGAATCATGGAACACTATATCAAAAACTAATGATGTAGGGCGCCTGGGTGGCTCAGTGGTTAAGCGACTGCCTTTGGCTCAGGTCATGATCCCGAAGTCTTGGGATCGAGTCCCACATCGGGCTCCCGGCTCAGCGGGGAGCCTGCTTCTCCCTCTGACCCTATCCCCTTTCATGCTGTTTCTCTCTCTCTCTCTCTCAAATAAATAAATAAATTCTTAAAAAAAAACTAATGATGTAATGTATGGTGATTAACATAACACAATAAAATTAAATTTAAAAAAAAGAAATACACAGTAAAGTATTTAGGGGTCATGATGTTATGGTCATATGTTCAGGAAAAAAAAAAAAACCTGTGTGTATATGTTTATACACATAGACACTGTACTATTTTTAATTTTCAACGTTTTTAAGTTTGAAATTATTTCCAAATAAAAAGTTAATTAAAAAATGAAGAGTAATATAGAAGAATTTATTGCAACAGTAAGCTGTAGATTAGTGGTTCCCCATCACTAGGTCTGAATTCTTACAGGGAACATGAATCCATAAACGCACCAGAAATTGTTCTCTCTCTATGTGTTCCATCATCTTCCATATGCATGTGTAAACTGCTATGAATGATAAACATGTATTTAAAAGTATAACTAAATTCATGGCATCTTTTGGGTATTATACATTTTCCCAATCAGTAATAAAAGTGTTTTGTGAGGATAACAACAACAACAAAAAAAGAACAGATGCAATCTAAACATCAAGAGAATAGTGTACCAGTTTTTATCACCTGTATTCCACAATATCAGACAGGCTATTTTTGGACTTTTTGTCGGTTTCTTTGCGTGTTTTTATTTTTCTTAAAGATTTTATTTATTTATTTGACAGAGAGAGAGAGATAGTGAGAGCAGGAACACAAGCAGGGGGAGTGGGAGAGGGAGAAGCAGGCCTCCCACTGAGCAGGGAGCCCGACGTGGGGCTCGATCGCAGGACCCTGTGATCATGACCTGAGCCAAAGGCAGACGCTTAACAACTGAGCCACCCAGGCACCCTTTGTTTGTTTGTAATCTTCAAATTTAAGATTGTGTTATATAATTTTTTAGATTGAAAATGAAATAATAAAGGGAGACTTTCAACTTCCGAGAGGGATTTTTAGCTAGCATAGGATCAGCACTCCCACAAAAACCACTAAAAAATGTAGTTAAAACACAGAAATCAACTGGCTTAAGGCAGCAGAGAGCTGCAAAGGCAAGGAGGCCCCAAAGAGATAAGACTCCAGAAAGGGGAGAACCTGAGTGAGGTGCACTTTGATAGCCTTTAACCTACATGCATGTGGCAATTCTGGGTATGTACTAGTAAATATTGTTAAAGAAATGTGGCAAGCCATTCTTCATTTTCCCTTTCAAAAAAGCATTCAGGGATTGACAATTGTGCAATAATTTCAGAACATAAAGAGAGACAATTGAGTTTTCTGGCTTTTTTCTCAAATGGCTGCCTAAATGACCTGTTTTTACTACAAAGGTCCAAATTCAAGTAAGGTAAGAATAATAGCCCTGGAAACCTGTAAGAGGGCACTGAGGTTGCAGATGCATTTAGGGTTGGAAATCAGCTAACCTTGAGATACAGAGATTATCCTGGATTATCCAGATGGGCCTTATCTAATTGCTTGAATTCTTAAAAATGGAAATCCAGAAAGGATATGATCAAAAGGGAAGTGAAAATAGTAGACGTGTCATAGAGATGCTATGATGCTGAGTCTGAAGACAGAGGAAAGGTGCAACAAGTTAAAAGATGCAAGCAACCTCTAGAAGCTGGAGTATCAGAAGTACAATTAAAATGCATCACATAAAAAGACATCTTAATAAATGACCTTGTCATCCATAGATTTGTTTAAGCCATGAAATTAGGCATTTTAGTTTTAATTTAATTTTAGTTTAAATTTTTTAACTGAAGTATAGTTGACTCACAATGCTGCATTTGTTCCAGGTATACAACATAGTGATTTCACAAGTCATACATTATGCTACACAAATACAGCTACCATCTGTCACCACACAATTGGTATTACAATATCACTGACTATATTCTCCATGATGTGCCTTTTATCCCTGTGACTTATTAATTCCATAACTGGAAACCTGTTTCCAAACCTGTCTCTCTCCAAATTAGGCATTTTAAAATCCTCTGTACTCCCCTACCTCCATATCTAATTCATCAATACACCCTTTCAACTCTACCTCTAAAATAAAGCTGGAAAGTGTACACTTGTCTTATCCACTACTTTTACCTTAGTCCACACAAACATCATCTAATGCTCAGCATACTTCTATAGCCTCCTAGCTAGTTTCTGTGCTTCCCTTCTCTCTACCTGGAAATAATTTCTCAATACAGTTGCTAAGGTAAGCAGTTAAACAATGAATTAGATCATGGTCCCTCCCTGCTTAAAATTATTCAGTGGATTCCCAATTACACTTAGAATTATCAAAAACAAATAGACAAAAATATAAACAAAAAAATTTTTCCTTGTCTTACAAAATAAAATGCAATATAGCATTACTCACCTCCTATCACACAACTTTGCCTTGTTCCACTATGCTCTAGCGACTTGCCTTTAGATTCCTCTGCCTTTGCTAAGAGTATTCCAAAATTGACAGTAGCCATTCTTGCAACCTGCAATGTTCTTCCACCTGTTATCAGCTGACTTTCTCTTGTCATTTGTAATTGAACATAAATATTAAGTTTTTAAAGAGGCCTTTCCCCAGCATCTAACCTATCGAATAACTTCTTCAATAACTACCATATTCCCCTATTTTAATTTTCTACACAGCCATTATATAATATTTTATTATATATATTTATCTTCTTATTTTTTTATCTCCTGTCACTTGAATATAAAGTTACAAAAAGACTGTGTGTCTAGTAAAATATCCCAAGTGCCTAGAGTAGTAATGGGCTTACAGTAACAAAAATTCAAGAAATATTTTGTAGATGAATCATTGAATGTAAAGACACAGAAATATCTTTTAAGTGTATTTGGTAAACTATTTTGTTTTACGTTTTAAAAATGAGAATTATAACCTATGAGAGGAGGAGAAAATAAATCTGAATAGGTCAGGCAGTGATAGATCACGAAGGATACGTATATAATACTTCCTCCTACTTAAAAACTAAGGCTTTCCAAATCAATAGTATAGAGTTGTTTAAGTAAAGTTAGAAGAGAGGTGGGTCCTCTGGACCTTATAAAAGTTTTTATTTTTCTTTTGTTACATTAAAAATATATTCTGGTATGACATACATATTGTTAAAGTTCACAAATCTTAATTAATTAAATTAATAATTAATTTTAAATATGCAAAATTGAACCATAAGCCAGATCAATATATATACTATCTCTTCCAGCATCCTAAAAGTCTCCCTTCTATGCCATCCAAATCAATATTCCCCTTCAAACTTAGTATCTATTTGATCACTGTCACCATAAATTAGTTTTTTGGGTGGAATCCTTGAATTTTATGATCTTGAGATTTGTGAAGAATACTGGTCAAATATCTGGTAGGATGCCCCTTCATTGTATTTCTCTAATGTTTTCGGAGTTGCCCTTCTCTGTGCATGATAACAAGGGGACATGATATCAATGTCTTATTACTGATGATGTTAAGCTTTCCAATTTCTATACTGTACATATATTTTTAATTAATAAATATTTATTTTGGGGGATATACTTTGGGACTATACAAAGATCCTTAACTGAGCATGAACTGGTTTTAGCAGTTATCAGTGGATCTTGCCAGCAGTAATTATTATTACGATATTCTAATGATGGTTTTCTATTTTACTCATTTTCTTTAAATTTGTTTATTAGAATTATCCTTCAAAAAAGACTGCTACCCCTCCTCCCCCATTCAGAATATATCAAAAAATTTAAAGATATTCATTTCATTTATTAAGATATAATCCAATACTATGGTTATCTATTTTGCTGCACAAATTGTCTTAGCTAGCTTTGGCCACTTTGACCTTAAGAAAGGCCCATGTGTTCTTTCGACATGCCCCCATCCTTTTTTCTTTTTTTTTCTTTTTTCCTTTTTAACCGTTCCTTGCTTTCTGGTAATACAAGAAAAATGATACAGGCTCATCTTGAATTATCCCTACCCCATCCTTAGAATCAACCACTGTCTCAAGGAACACCGAAGTTTCTTTCATTGGAGAATGATATTTAGAAACCAAGATCTGGGGGCGCCTGGGTGGCTCAGTTGGTTAAGCGACTGCCTTCAGCTCAGGTCATGATCCCAGGGTCCTGGGATCGAGTCCCGCATCGGGCTCCCTGCTCTGCGGGGAGCCTGCTTCTCCCTCTCCCACTCCCCCTGCTTGTGTTCCCTCTCTCGCTGTCTCTCTGTCAAATAAATAAATAAAATCTTTAAAAAAAAAAAAAAAAGAAACCAAGATCTGGCACTAGGTATACAATTGCTCTTGGTGTCACTTCTTTCAGGCTTTCTCAACAGACAGGGCTACTTGAATTTTATATTGTTATGAATATAACAATATTGATATATTTATATTGATACTTCCAATTCAGTCCAGCACCATAAGATTTGGTCTAGCCTTTCCCCATTCCTTACCCATCACTTTGTGATTTCCTTCTATTATAGAGAGAAATGTGAGTCTTATTGCCTACAGTAATATGTATATGCATTTTTCAACACTATTACACATATAAATTAGTTTTAGAATTGTTCATCCATTCCTTCTGAAAAACAAATTTACCCAAAGCACATTGTATATAATTGTCTTTTGTCTTTAGTCTTCAGTATCCTGTAAGAGCACTGCTTTCCAAAGTTACTTTGGTAAGATTCTTTCTTTCTAAGATTCTTCAAGGCACAATTTGACTTTTTTGAAGTATACTTATATTCATTTGTCAGTCTCCACTCAACCTTGGGTACTCTCACATATTGTTTGATTTAAAGAAATATACGTATCAATCAAGTTTTACTTTTTTTTTACTTTTTTTTTTTTAAGATTTTATTTATTTGAGAGCGAGAGAATGAGAGACAGAGAGCATGAGAGAGAGGAGGGTCAGAGGGAGAAGCAGACTCCTTGCTGAGCAGGGAGCCCGATGTGGGACTCAATCCCAGGACTCCAGGATCATGACCTGAGCCGAAGGCAGTCGCTTAACCAACTGAGCCACCCAAGCGCCCCAATCAAGTTTTACTTTTTGTGGTGTAAAGATATATGAGCTTTGACAAATGCACAAACTCATGCATCCATGACTACTGGTGTCCACCACTACAGTTACAGAACTGTATAGAACATTTGGCTCACAACAAAACTTCTCGTATTGACTCTCTGTAGTCAATCCCTGTCTCTATTTCTCAACCCTGATCACTTATCTTTTTATTCATCCCTATAGTTATAGTTTTTCCAAAATGCCATATAAATAAAATCATACAATACATGATGTTTGAGATCTGAGTTCTTTCAAGCAAACTGTTTTTAATGTTTTTCCATTTTTTTTGTGTAAATCAACAGTTTGTTCTTTTGGTACTATAGGTTAGTATTCTACTGTAAAGTTGTACTACAATTGTTTATCTATTAACTGGTGGAAGGACATCCATGTTTTTCCCAGTTTCTAGTGATTAAGAATAAATATGCTACAAACAGCTGTGTCATTATCTTTGGATAAACATACATTTCCATTTCCCATGGATAGAAGATTCCTAGTAGGCATGGAATTGCTGTGTCAAATTACAGTTGCATATTTAGCTTTCTAAGAAACTGCCAAACTGATTTCCAAAGTAGCTGATCCATTTTGCTTTCTTATCAGATAAAAGAGTGCTGGGTTATGCAACATGCTGGCCATTATAATTAATTTGGATTTTATTTTAATTGAAATAGAAAGGCACCAAAGCTGTGAAGTGTAAGTATTATATCACTTACATTTTGGAAAAGTCACTTTGGTTTCTATATTGTCAGGAAAAATGAGAGTAAACTTTCACAAAAATATAGTAGAGAGGTAATGTCATACACATAAACCCAAGGAAATACATACTGTCTTTCACATACAAGAATATGCGCACGTGCGTGCACACACACACACACACCCCACCTTTCTTCAAAAATGACTTATTTATGGGGCTTCAAATAATTTAAAAGTAGTACATATAACTGAATATTATTCATATTTTCACAAATATATTTAATCACTTACAATATACTTGGTATCATGACATTTTTGGGGATTATTATGGTAATAATGGAGATTACATTTAATAGAATTATGTTTTTGAACCTGTAATATTAATGTTATATAAATTTATGAAATTAAATATATATCTTCTTGGTCATATTCCCTCGGTAAAATTATATTAATATTTTCCTAGAAATGTATAACAAGATAATTAAACTATATTATAATAATTATTATTGTTTTATATACTTGGAGAAACATTTGGTTCTAGAAATCATTTACCAGAAAGTTAAAACTAAACAGATTTTTAAGAAATTTTCTTTCCAAGGAATATTGGCAAGCCTGTTAAATAAAGTCACCAGCGTGCTTTCCATTTTATATTCTATTATAGTTTTCTGTTTTCTGTATTCCACAAAATAAATGGTGACTATTAGATGAATGCAGTAATATATCTGAAGAGGAAGAACAAGTAACCTGACCCATCCCTAAGAATTTAATTTCATTTTTTTTTTCTTGAAAAATAGGTCATTCATTGTTTTGTAGTTTATGGCTGTTTACCAACATCATGGACTTCTAATTTTGAATATTTCAATTTTGTATGGTTATTTTGAAAGGTTAAATGAGAGTAGCTTCAAAGTCCAAAAATAATGGCAATTTAACAAACACTTATTCACCTGGTTCTCTGTTCTAATTGGTTTCAACAATCCCCTTCTTATTTTATATCCTTATGTTAATATTTCTTGTTTAAAATAATTTCTATTGTCCTACAAGAGTTCTACAAGAGTATATATGTATTTATTATAATTACACCAAGATGTGTGAATAGAGTGAAGTAAAGAAATGGAGAAAAATTAGTTTAAGTCTTCCTGCAGAAACAGAATTTTTATTCGGCTGAGTTAGGACTACACAAGTTCCTTTACTCATTCTCTCTTCAGTTAGTATTCCTTAAATCAGCCTATAGGTTTGAGGTATTTAGAAAAAGAGAAACAATAAATTAAATACATTTCAATACAATTTAGATAAAATTTTCCAATCACATAAAGATGATTTGAATATTTGTAATTAAAAATTGATAATATATTTTAAAATACAAAATATTAGCAAACAGCAAATAATATTTAATAATAATAGTAACAAAATAATCTTTGCAATCATTCAGCCTCTCCTGTGTACTGAGATACAAATATAATCTTGGGAATGAATGACAAGTTGTTTTTCCTGTGTCCTCCAACCATGAATCTGTCATGTTTATTCCTGTTCAAAGAGGGTGACAGCAGATGAGAAGAAACTGAATGGCCTTTTAAAAAAATAAAACACACATGACAGATGCCATATGGCTTTCCCCCCCATAATTCTGTCGAATACATTTAGAAAATAATTTCAAAAAAGGGACTAATGTGAAAAATTATTTTAGAAATTGCCTTGCATTTCAAAACAAATATACAACAAATGTTACTTAGCATTTAGTAATGTGATATAATCTAAGGAGTAATTATAAACTAGCTATAAGGTAATGATAGGAGGAGTTGAATAATACAACACTGTATTAAGAAATTAAATGTGTTAAAAAGTAGACAGGCACAATGAACCACAGTATGCTCATTACCCAAATTAAACATTTTTCAACTATAGACAACCATATGCTTGCTCGTCTTTCCCTAAATATGAATTATTTTGAGGCAAGTCCAAGAAATTATACTTTTATATTACCACTATAAAATATTAATATTATTTTTAAAGTGTAATAAAGTATAAATTATCATAAAAATACATAAAACATATTTAATATCATTTAACATGCCATCAAACAGAAGAGGGAAGGTTTCAATTCATTTTATAAAGTTGATACTAGTCTGAAACTAGAACCAGAATAAAACAGTAAATAAAAAATACAGCCCAATATTCCTCATGAATATTGACACAAAAATCCTTAACAAAATGTACAAGAATATATAATTACAATAAATAAACATATACATATATATGATAATAGGAACAGTTTTATTTTTTCCTTTTGAATATATATATATGTATTTATTTTTAAAAAATGGTGAGGCCATTCTGCTCTCACCAGTTTTTTTCAGGAAATTGGTTGTAGTTCTAGCCAGTAAAATGAAGCAAGCAAAGGAAATAAAATGACTATATATCTAAAAGGAAAAAATAAAACTGTTCCTATTATCATATGACATGTTTGTTTATGTAGGAAATCCTAAAGAATCTACCAATAAATAAAATAAAATTCTACAACTAATAAGTTAGTTTAGGAAGGTCACAGAACACAAGATAAATACACACAAATCAATTACATTCTTTATGCTAAAAATGAGCCTATCAACACTGAAACATGAAATACAATACAAATAGCTCCCCCAAAATTAAATATTTAGGTAGGTACAAACCTAAAAGATTATATATAAACTCTATGTAGATTATAAAACTCTAAAGAAAGAAATCAAAGATCTAAGTAAAAGAGATACCCCATGTTCATAAATTCGAAGATGCAATATTAAGAGGTCAGTTTTCTCAACATGCTCCCTAAAATCTGTGAAATCCCATTCAAAATCCCATAAAAAGTATTAATAGATACTGTTAACCTAAATCTAAATTACTCTGGAAATGTAAAAGACCTAAAATAGTCTACACAACAGTGAAGAACAAAGTTGGAGGACTAACATTTCAAGATGTATTAATATAGTTACAGAAATCAAGACAGCTTGATAGTGAAAAAAGAGCCATCTAGATCAGTGGAACAGAACAGAGAGCCTATAAAAAGATCCATACAAATATGGTCAGTTGATCTTTGGCATAGGAGGAAAGGCAATTCAATGGAGAAAGGATAATCTTTTCGACAAGATCCAGAAACTTATTGTAACTCAGACCGAAGATACAGTTATAGGTGTATTCTGTGCTTTTGTCAGGATGCACATAATGCCTGAGTATTTTATGTTTTGAGATATTAGCGATCACTGATAACCATTGCTTAGATTCATTATTTCACTGATAGTGAAAAAAATGGCAATGGTCTAATTCTATTATTCCTTATCTATTAGCCAGGTACTTCTTTAACAGACATTTTCCCTAATTAATAGGTTGATGAAATTCCTATATGAATTTAAAGATAGACACTTAATTCTTTTTCTTTGTAGCCCATTTTGAAAATATTGATTTGGTTAGTGAGCATCAACTAGAGGTGAAAATGACCTGTTTGTTTCTTTTAAAAAATACATTATGTCACATACTAAGCCAATTTGTTAAGTACCTAATAGTCTTCAATAGCACCCTTGGTTTTGGTAATTCAGAATATTCCAGGCTTATCTTGGATATTTTCAACTCCAGCCTTAAAATCAACTAATTCACAAATAAGACTTTGTTATTTTATGGGAAATGATACCAACATTCAAGATAGATGTGCCCCTCAAGACAAGGTTGGTTTTCTGGTAATAAAAAGAAAAAAAAAAAAGAGCAAAAAAACTTTAAAGATAATTTTCATGAATTTACAATGACACTTCCAATTCAAATTTAATACTACAAGATTTTCCTTCTTAAACTTATATATCTTTCTCCTTTCTCCCATGCCAAAATCTAAGATCCTAACTACAATAACATATTTATTCATTTATCTTATAATGCATTATATTTACACATATATTACAATTACATTATTATATTACAAATGATGGCACAATAAACAGACTTGCATATTTGTATTTTTGTAACTTTGAAATAAATTTCCATGAGTAAGATTTCCGGATCAAAATCAAAGACTAAGGGTACCTTCGGTATTGGCCAGTTCACTGTATACACACACACACCCCTCAGGTTGTACGCTTTAGATATACACAATTTTGTTCATCATACCTCAGTAATGCTGGGGATAAAAAGAACTATGTAGTTAGAAAAGAGAATATGTTAGCAGCCTTTCCATATAAAGTGAATATTATCTAAATATATTTGAATATATCTAAATATATATACAAAATTTGACAAGTGGTCAATCATTAAAGGTTATCGATGTATAGGATATGAAACCATATTAATTTTTAGATTCTCTTAAATTGTAACTTATCAGTCTATCTTGCACTTTGAATGGATCTTTAACCTATGTTATTATTATCCAACATCACGCATTGGTCATTTGGAAAATATCAGTTCACTGAGTTGTACAAAGCTATCATACACTGACATAACTGTTATTCAATATAAATAATCACATTTGTTAAAATCACTGATAATCTCATTTTAAAGCAATTTAAGAATTGGTAAGCTTATAAGCACACAGTGCCATTTATGTTTTCCAAAATTTGAATTTTCACTTTAATGCTCAAATTTTATTACTGGCAACAAATAGTGCCAATTATTTTCCTGCAAGTGATGCACTTCAGTCATTTTCTAGAAAATACATGCCAAATCCAAATCTGAATAAGGATACATTATCATTCACTTTAGTAAAAATGGTGTTCTATGTAAAATTGAACAAACAAAAAGCTAATTCAGCTCACAGCTCAATTACACAAGAGTTTTCCCTCAAACAAAAAGAAGTGATTTATGTGTTCTTACCATTTTCTTTCAGAAATTATTAAAAATAATTTACTCTG
>NW_027681599.1:0-7417 GCF_054177405.1 Leptonychotes weddellii
GGCCCTTCAACAGATGAATGGATAAAGAAGATGTGATCCATATTTACAATGGAATATTACTCAGCCATCAGAAAAGATGAATACCCAACTTTTACATCAACATGGATGGGATTGGAGGAGATTATGCTAAGTGAAATAAGTCAAGCAGAGAAAGTCAATTATCATATGGTTTCACTTATTTGTGGAACATAAGGAATAGCATGGCAGACATTAGAAGAAGGAGGGGGAAAATGAAGGGGGGGAAATCGGAGGGGGAGACAAACCATGAGAGACTATGGACTCCAAGAAACAAACTGAGGGTTTTAGAGGGGAGTGGGGTAGAGGAATGTGTTAGCCCAGTGATGGGTATTAAGGAGGGCATGTATTGCATGGAGCACTGGGTGTTATATGAAAACAGTGAATCATGGAACACTACATCAAAATGTATTGTATGGTGACTAATATAATAAAATAAAATAAAATTAGAAAAAACAAACATGTAAAAAATAAAAAAAAATAAAACTCTTGTTGTTCCCCGCCCTCCCCACCCACACACACACATTTGCATATCTTTAGCCACAAAGGTGTCTAACAGCTCTGGGCCTGGAATCTTCTCTCCGGGAAATATAATCCCCATGGGAGGTTTTTCCAGTGGTGGAGTGGTGAAGGGCTCTGAAGAAATTGCCCTGTCACCTCTGCTGCTGTCATTCTTTTCTTAGTTTAGAGCTCCAAAGCTCTCCCCAAACAGGTGTTCTGTCATTCCAGCCACAGAATTTCCTTTTAGCCTTGAAGGAATTAATAGATAAATATGCTGAAGTTGTACCTACCTACCCTGTTGAGAAAGAGAAAGCAAGACAAAGTTAGGGGCTTGGAATGGAGCCAAGAATGAGGCTGATACCAAAGCTCAGGACAGGGAGTTCTATTTGCTGGCTGCCTGTGCTTTGGCAATCAAAGGAAAGGAATCTGAATTAGTTCTACAATTTAGCTGAGCTCAGTGTCTGATGGGCAACCTTCTGTGAAATCTGTAGAGATTCACAGGGTGTGGGATGAAGAGAGAAAACCAGGTCACCTGCCAATGAAGAAACCTCTGAGATAAAAATTCCTCTCTTCTATCTGCTAGGCTAGCTGCGAGGCTCACAGGGGCTTAAGGGGAGGGGGGGAGCAGAGTATTTTGCAAATTATCATACACATCACAAATGTGAAGAGATACTACCACTTGCCACCTCCTACTGGGTTGGGTTTTGATGTACTTTCTCTGCAGTATTTGATAAATGTATGACTGAATGACTTGACAACTGTTTGCACCATGCATTACAGACTTATATATAGTATATACAAGCTTAGGATTTCTCACAATAGGCTTGAAATTTAGAGAACATTGTAAATCCCTGCTCTCCTATTTTAAAGACCAACATTATCTTCTCAATCACTGTTTCCTCTTTTTGAAATGCAACTAAGTGTGGACCATGGGGAAAAGTTTGGGGGAAACATCATTTCATTTTTTTAAATTTAAATTCAATTTCGGTAACATATACTGTATTATTAGTTTTAGGAGTAGATTTTGTGATTCATCAGTTGCATGTAACACCCAGTGCTCATTCCATCAAGTGCCCTCCTTAATGCCCATCACCCAATTACCCCATCTCCTCACCCACTTCCCCTCCAGTAACCCTCAATTCATTTCCTACAATTAAGAGTCTTTTATGGTTTGCCTCCCTCTGTTTTTATCTTATTTTATTTTTCCTTCCCTTCCCCTATGTTCACCTGTTTTGTTTCTTAAATTGCAGATATGAGTGAAATCATATGTATTTGTTTTTCTTTGTCTGATTTATTTCACTTAGCATAATAGTCCCTAGTTCCACACCATTTATTTTTAACAGTTGCATAATATTTCACTTTAGGACTAAATCAAAATTCATTTACCCTGGGATAGGGCAGGAGGCACACATCACAAAAACAAATAAGACCTGATGGGTTGATTACCATTTTTTAAATTTCCAGTTTTTTATGTTTTCATGGAATTATAATCTGAATTCAAAATAAGATCTGTTTTTATTACAGTGAAATTACATTACTCAGAAAGAAACCAGTTTGAAATGCAATAGACTTTCAACTCATTACTAGTTTAAGAAAGCCAAAGGAATAGCATAAAAATGAATACAAGGCTTCTGCAGGAAGAAAGAGGGTCAATGCCTTGCCCTGGTGCTGGGGCAGTCACTGACTAAATATTCAGTGAACATCCATCTCTGCCAGGATTGGGCTGTGTGCCAAGAGATGTGGGCTTTTTCCTTACCTCCTGAAGCTCACAGCCTGGCTATGGGTGGTAGTGCAAGAGGGAGGCCAGTGAGACCTAGTGAATTAAGTGGTTTGGGAACATTTGAGGGGCAAGAACCTTCTTAGAGGAAGTGAGCTCTGAGCTGAGATGGCAGTGAAATTTTTGAGAGTCTTCCATGCACCAAATGTGAGCTAATTTACAACAATAAGAGATCAGTATTCATATCTACAACTTGTGGATAAAGACCATATTACTCAGAGAGAGGAAGCATCTTCTCAAGTCAAGTGGCTGGTAAATGGCAGAACCAGGGTTCTTTGCAGCTTATGCACTTCCCCCACTCTATCACTTGACTTCTTGATTAGATGAAGCATCCCAAGATGGCTCAGTCGTTAAGCGCCTGCCTTCGGCTCAGGTCATGATCCCAGGGTCCTGGGATCGAGCCCCACATCGGGCTCCGTGCTCAGTGGGGAGCCTGCTTCTCCCTCTCCCACTCCCCCTTCTTGTGTTCCCTCTCTCGCTGTGTCTCTCTCTGTCAAATAAATAAATAAAATCTTAAAAAAAAAATAGATGAAGCATCCCAAGGATCCACCTTGGAGGAATGGGGAGTCCACAAACTGAGGACAGGTGTTTCCTTTCCTGTTCACATTTGTGAACTTCAAGTTGTAGCCTTTTTAATTTTGGAGATCCGGGTATTTTCTGCTTGCACTTAGAAGCTGGGGAGCAGAGGAAATTGTACATTCTCTGAAGAAATGTGACAACTTGTTTCATTCTCATGAGACATTCAACACTCCATGTCTTCTCCTTGCCTTCTGCATAATGCCCCAGAGCTGTTTGGGTTACATCCTTATTTTGGTGTTTAAATGCTCAGGCCTAATGGGAGGGGGTGGCTGACTCTGGGAAGTGGAGTAAGAACTCAGCTGGAAATTATTGGGAGTGCTTCACATTTTTAAGAGCACTTCAATCTTTCAAATTGGACTTCAGAGATGGCCAAGTGAATCACTTCCATAATCTTAAATAATTCCCTCCACTGGGAACTGGGCATTCCATTGCTTCCAAATCAGGTGCTTATTAAAGCAGCCAGAAGGGCAATGACAACATTGTATGTGGGAAGTCCTGGAGTGGAAGAGAGCAACACATTCACTCATTCATTTAATCATTCACTTATTCACCAGAAATATACTGAGTAACTACTGCATGTGACAAGCCCTGTGCAAGCCTGTGTGAGATACAGCCCTCGAGTGCCTGCCTGTCTCCTGGATAAAACACATGGGGCAAGGCTCTTTCTTAAATATAGCTGGTCTGAAAGAAAAAGTGAGCACTGGGATAATTTGGGGGCAAGAGAGCCTTCCTTCCAGATCTCACTTACCCCTTCCCTGTGTCTCCTGAGAGCCCCTTTATTGTTGGGTTGATCCTGGGAGTTCCAGCTTGGTGCATCTGTTGACAGAGCCCTGAGGGGCAGTACTGAAGGAGAGACAGGATGTGGTAGGAAGGGAGAGAGCTGTAAAGAGTGAGCAAATGGGAGAGTGGAGATATGTGAGTAGATTAGAGTCTTGTGAGTCAAAATGGTGAGAAGACCAAGCAGTGTCATTAGAAACTTGTCACCATCAGTAGGAAATAGCCTACCTGTGAGCACTGACAAGGGATTTCAGTGTCATACTAGATTCACAGCAGATCTCTTAGATCTGTGCAGGGGTGGCTGAGATTGTCTGTACCTGGTAGGGGTTATACATGAAGCCTTTGTTACTCATCCACATCTGAAAGTCTGGAGATTCAACTCAATCCAACAAACCCTATCCCCTACTCTTTTCAAAGCTTTTTGCCAAGCATTGGTGAGAGGGGATGTTTATCAGGATTCCAATGTAAATTCAGATAAGCTTTCTCTTCAGACTTTTATCTTCAAAGTATAGTCATTCTGCCTTGCTATCTTGCTTTCTAGAAGATATGCAAATGTGTGTTGACTGATCTCAACTCTTTGTTATGATCGTCAAACATACATTGAGTAATTAGCATAGTTAATGCTATTCATTAATGACAACTTAATGATTTCTAATCAAGGTCCAACCTGTGTAAATCAGCAAAGTCAGATTTGTTTGAAGAGTAAACAGAATAAACCATGAGTTTATTTGCTAATTGTACTTGTGACCCTAAAAGACTTTGCTAAATTCAACATAAGAGATATATTGGCTTCTCATACATTTGGTTAGCTTTAGCATACTAATGGATAGTTTGGACACCCGCTTTAGGATAGTTCTTTGGCCTACTTACATTTGCCTTATTTATTACCCAGGGTTGTATACTAATCATGATATATGTGTATCTGGTCTTCCTGCCCCACTCAACTAGAAAGAAGCTTGGGGCGCCTGGGTGGCTCAGTGGTTAAGCGTCTGCCTTCAGCTCAGGTCATGATCCCAGGGTCCTGGGATCGAGCCCTGCATCAGGCTCCCTGCTCAGCGGGAAGCCTGCTTCTCCCTCTCCCACTCCCTCTGCTTGTGTTCCCTCTCTCACTGTCTCTCTCTCTCTGTCAAATAAATAAATAAAATCTTAAAAAAGAAAGAAAGAAGCTCAATGAGAGAAGAGACTATTTCTATTGTGTCACAATTTTATCCCCAGTGACAAATACAGTTATTTTAGAAATATTTGTGAAATGAATGTCCCCAGAGATATTTGACTGTTCTAGCTCTAGCCTCCTATGTGACATGGAAGGTTCTGTCTTAAAATTATGAATAGAAATATCAGTGAGCAATAAAAGAAGGATGAAGCCCTTTCCTGTGGTTTTAGTTCACACCAGGGCCTCCTACACACACACACACTTACACACACACACACACACCCTACACATGCACAGTTGCACATACCCTACCTCCCAGAACAAGAGAGGCTCTTATTAACTGAGTGAGAGCAGAGGAGCATATTCTTATGGATATATTTATATTATCTTTTTGTCAAACCCTTTCTTACTAAAACCTTTTTCATTAAACTCAAATGTGTGATCTGTAAATACCATGATCTGAAAGTTTATTAAAAAGTTTAATAAGAGGAGAAGAAAAGATGGCGGAGGAGTAGGGGACCCTATTCCAACTGGTCCCCAGAATTGAGCTGGAAATCTACCAGACCACTCTGAACACCCACGAAATCAGCCTGAGATGTAAGAAAATAGATCTGGATCTCTACAAACAGAATATTGCAGGCAGTTGGTTTAGAGGTATGAAACAGGGAGCTGTGATTCTGCGGGCAGATATCAGAGGATAAATGGCAGCAGGAGGGAGCCTGGCCGTGGGGATCCTACACCGGTGAGCAACAGCCCCGCCCGCTGGGGACAGGACACAGACTCGCAGACCGGTAGCGGCGGAAAAAGACTTGTAGCGGCAGGAAAGGACTTTAGGGCAGCCCCAGGGATGGATACCAGAGCAGCAGGTTATGCAAGCGAACTGGGAGCGGCTGGTGGTTTTAGAAGCACAAAGGGCAGAGATGTGCCCCGACCCGGAGGCCGGACTGGGAGTGCTGTGGAGGCACGCACAACCCAGGACGCTGCAGATTATAGCAGCACAGACAGAAACGAAGACAGTGTGGCCTGGAGAGCTCACCAAAGAACAGACTGTGATCTCTCTGCTCTGAGGCAGAGGGTTGGAAACGGTCTCTTCTGCTCTGACTCTCGGAAGAGACACAGAAAGCTGCCATGGAAAGCTGCCAGAGAACAAAAGCCTTAAAAAACTGATTCCCACTAAGCCCATCCCCAGCCACAGGGAGGAAGGGCAACTCTGCCCAGAGAGGGTTTGCCTGAGTAACAGCATGGCAGGCTGGGAAAACAAGAGGCCAACAACCCTAAGGTCCCTAGAAAACAGGTGCATCTTGCTTGGGTTCTGGTCAATAATTTGGACTCTATACATTCCTTCAACCACCCATCAACAGAATGACTAGGAGGAGGAACCCCCAAAATAGAAAAGACTCAGAGATTATGACTTATGCAGCAGATTTAAAAATGGATGCAGACATAATCCAGATGTCGGAGATGGAATTCAGGCTAGCAGTTGTGAAGACAATGGCTAGAATGGAGAAATCAATTAATGGCGACATAGAGTCTCTAAGGGCAGAAAAGAAAGCTGAATTGGCAGAACTTAAAAATGCTATCAATGAGATCCAATCCAATCTAGATAATTTAACAGCTAGAGTAACTGAGGCAGAAGAATGAATAAGCTACCTGGAAGAAAATGTAATAGATAAAAAAGGAAAAGAGGAGGCTAGGGAAAAACAACTCAGAATCCATGAAACTATACAATCAGAGAAGTAAGTGACACCATGAAGCCTTCCAATGTCAATAATTGGAATCCCGGAGGGAGTGGAGAGAGAGAGAGGACTAAAAGATGTATTTGAGCAAATCGTAGCTGAGAAGACTCAGAATCTGGGGAATGAAACAAACATTCATGTCCTAGAGGCAGAAAGGACCCCTCCCAAGATCAAGGAAAACAGGCCAACACCCAGCATGTAAGAGTAAAACCCGCAAATCTTAGAACCAAGGAAACCATCTTCAGGGCAGTTAGGGGGAAGAGATTCCTTAGGTACAGAGGGAGGAACATCAGAAAAGCATCAGACCTATCCACAGAGACCTGGCAAGCCAGGGTACTAAATGAGAAGAATATGCAGCCAAGAATATTTTATCCAGCAAGGCTGTCATTTAGAATGGATGGAGAGATGCAGAGCTTCCAAGACTGGCAGAAACTGAAAGAATATGTGGCCACTAAGCCAGCCCTGCAAGAAATATTAAGGGGGGGTCTATAAAAGGAGAAAGACCCCAAGAGTGATATACAACAGAAATTTACAGGGACAATCTATAAAAACAACGTCTTCACAGGCAACATGATGACAATTAATTCATATCTTTCAATAATCACTCTCAACGTGAATGGCCTAAATGCTCCCTTAAAATGGCACAGGCTTGCAGATTGGATAAAAAAACAGGACCCATCATTTGCTGTCTACAAGAGACTCATTTTGAACCTAAAGATACATCCAGACTGAAAGTGAAGGGATGGAGATCCATTTTCCATGCCAGTGGACCTCAAAAGAAAGCTGGGGTAGCAATTCTTATATTAGACAAATTAGATTTTAAACTAAAGTCTGTAGTTAGAAACACAGAAGGACACTATATCATTCTTTTTTTTTTTT
>NW_027681600.1:0-374 GCF_054177405.1 Leptonychotes weddellii
ACCGCACGGAGGCAGTGTCTGCGGCTGGGGCTCTGAAATGGCGGGGTGGCCCTGGGCTCAGGCCTGAGAGAGGGTGGGAGGCCGGCCAGGGGCTCAGGCTGTGTGTGTGTGTGTATGTGTGGACTGCGACCTGACCGAGGGGCCCCGCGTGTCACTCCAGCAACCGGGAGGGGATCGCCCAGTGTCCGGGGCCGCACACAGAGCCGGAGCCGATGAGGCAACAGGCTCTGGTTTCCGTGCTGCCCGGTAGAGGCTGGTGGGGAGGGGAGGGAGGAGGGAGGCCGCCTCCACTGACCCCTTTTTGGCAACATCATCGCTACCCGGAAGCCACAACCACGAGTGGTCACGCCACTGTGCATCCTTCCACGGCACTC
>NW_027681601.1:0-374 GCF_054177405.1 Leptonychotes weddellii
TGATTAATGATGTTTTTAATATACTACCGAATGCAGTCTGGTGGTATTTAACTGAGAATTATTTTTGCAGCTACGTTCATCAGGGATAGTCACCTGTAGTTTTCTTTTTAGTAGTATTTGTTTCTGGTTTTGGTATTAGAATAATGCTGACCTTAATAAAATAAGCTTGGGAGTATTTCCCCCTCTTTGATTTTTTTGGAAGAGTTAGGGAAGGATTGATGTTAATTTTTCTTTAAAGGTTTGGTAAAATTCACCAATGACACCATTGGATCTGAGGTTTTCTTCACTGGGGGATTTTTCATTACTGATTCAATCTCCTTACTCATAATTGATCTATTCAGATTTTGTATTTCTTCCTGATTCAGTCTTGATAA
>NW_027681602.1:0-374 GCF_054177405.1 Leptonychotes weddellii
CTTTTTTTCTTGCAGCCTCAGAGATAGCAGCCCACATTTCCAGGCAAAGACATTTAGTCCCGAAGACTCACAGAAGTCAATCAGACAAATGGAGTTAATTAAAACAACAACGATGATGACTACAACAAATAAATAACCAAGAAAGAATAATTTAGTTTAATACCTAACCTCCCCAGGGGGCGGAGCAAGATGGCGGAGGAGTAGGAGACCTGGATTTTGTCTCCTCTCAGGAATTCAGCTGGATAGGGATCAAACCATTCTGAACACCTACAAACTCAACAGGAGATCGAAGAAAGGAATAGCAACAACTCTCTGAACAGAAAAGCGACCACTTTCTGGAAGGTAGGACGTGCGGAGAAGTGAATCCGAGGCGA
>NW_027681603.1:0-374 GCF_054177405.1 Leptonychotes weddellii
GAGTAGGAGCTGGGTAGGTGGGACTCAGAGGAGGGAAGTTCTGGGGGGCTTTGCCGTGGTGAAAGCATCCTGGCCAAAATGTCTAGTGCTGCCCAGGCTTGAAGATCAAAACCTGAACTTTGAAAGAGCAGCAGAGTTGATCTGATTCAGGGTAAGGCGCTGGTTATATATGCACCAGATTGGAAATGTGTCAGTTTTCCCTGACTATCCAAGAATAATTCAGATACCAGGAGAAAGTCTGGCAGACAAGATTTGGTGTGACTAGGAGCTAAGAACATTGATCGAGCCATCGAGCCATCGATCCATCATCCATCCATCCATCATCCATCCATCCTTCTACCCTTCCATCCATCATCCATTCATCCATCCATCCA
>NW_027681604.1:0-374 GCF_054177405.1 Leptonychotes weddellii
CATAAATCCACATTCTTTAAGCTACGATAGAACACAGTAAGGCAGTAACAGCCTTGCCTATCCAGGATGCAATGATGTAAAAACTACCCTTACACCTTTTCTAATAGCTGGATATGCCCCAATTCAAGAAACACTTGAGGAGCGTCTCCTTGTGTGCTGGCTACCATCCCAGGAGCAGGTGATGAAAAGAGTCCATGCGCGGAGACAGCTAGGCCAAGCAGAGCTGGGACAAGAATGTGTCCTGAGTTGCGGTGGGGTCCCATAGGATAAGTGCCCGCCTGTGCCTTGCAGAACCAGGAAGGGCTTCACAGAGGAGGTGCATCTGAGCTAGATCGGGGAGTCTAAGTGGTTTGCTGGCTCCATACCAGAAGATA
>NW_027681605.1:0-374 GCF_054177405.1 Leptonychotes weddellii
ATGCACCAGTGAGCCGCACTTGCCCGCTCCTCCAAACTGCTACTCGGGAAATTCTGGAGCCCCTGTAGCTAACTCTGTGGGCTATGCAGCGTGCCCCCTCATTCGGGAGCCAGACCACAGTCTCCCGGCCCCTGGCCAGGCTCTGAACATCAGGGCTGTCTGTGCTGGTAGCTCAGGCCCAGGCCGAGCACTTGGCTGCCTCGGTCACTTCCTGGGCCAAGACTGCTCCTTGCTGCCAACACCCCCTTGGGTCAGAACTTTCTAGGGGTTGACACCGGTTTTCCTCTCCTCTGCCATGACTATCTCGGTTCTGTAGATGGGCCCGTCTGAGTTGGGAGAGGGAGCGCATTCTGCCTTTAAAACTGGGCCGATGC
>NW_027681606.1:0-374 GCF_054177405.1 Leptonychotes weddellii
CAGTTGTACATCTATTCTGTTGATGGATGTTTGGGTTATTACCAATGTTTGGCTACTATGAATAAAAATGCATTTTTAGATTGTTTTCTATTTCTCTTGGGTAAAGATGTAAGAGAACTGCTAGAATGCAGGGTAATCCCATGTTTGACTTTTCACGTGTTAATCAGTCATTCATAGATCTTTTGTCAGGTGTGTGTTCCAGTATTTTGCCCATGTTTTGCTTTTACTAGGCTGCCTGCCTTTTTATTATTAGTTTGTGGATGGTTTTTCTATGTTCTAAAAATAAATCCTTTGTCAGATACATGTATTGCAATATTGTCTTTCAGTCTGTGGCTTGTCTTTTTCTTTTTGTAATGGTGTCTCTGATGAACAAA
>NW_027681607.1:0-374 GCF_054177405.1 Leptonychotes weddellii
CCCCACCTGTGTTTAGGGGGCAGGGGCTACCAAGAACTGGAAAGTCCCCATGACTGGTGGTGAAGGAGGCGTGATCACCTGGGTGGGCATGTGCCTGTTGCCCTTTGGGTCCTGCCTCTCCTGCCAAATCATTAAGGGCAGACTCTCTGGTTCAACAAGCCAGTTGCAGCTAGCAGCGCCCATAAAGGAAGGCGGGGGGTGCACCACAATCATTCGGATAAAGATGGAGTCACATGTTCTCATGCTCCCTTTCTTTTTTGTTTCATCTAGAAATTTGCTGCGTGTATACAAATTACTTAGGGAGTGGCAGCTTTGTTTTACATCATCAAGGAAACAGCTGAAAAAGGTCATGGTATTATGATGTAGTATGCACA
>NW_027681608.1:0-374 GCF_054177405.1 Leptonychotes weddellii
AAATGAAAGAACTAAGCGCTCACGTAATGGTACAAGCTAGAGGCTAAGACCAGAGGAAGCACTGGCCCCCCACTCCTGGTCCCTTTTCCCCATGGACCATCGTCCCGGTCCAGGGTCCAGTGAATCAATGCAGATATGGGGGTCATCTCACTGCCGAGAGACCCCCGAGCAAAAGTCTCGGGCACTTTTATGGATCCAAGGGTGCTGGGGAGAGCAAGCTCCCAGAGTGGAAAAGTACTGAGCACTGGGGAAAGTGTCTTCAAAGTGTCCCAGTCTCCCCAATAAGGATGTCTCAGCAGAGACACTGGACCCAAGGCTTTGGATAAAGAGACTCAGGAATGAGGGTGGGGTGGGGAAGGTTCAAATGCAAATAT
>NW_027681609.1:0-374 GCF_054177405.1 Leptonychotes weddellii
TCTCTAAAAGGAAAAGGGAGCAATTATGAGAGCACATTAACACACAAGAAAATTCTGTCCATTTATGGAAAATATTTCCTAGAAATCCTGGAAGATAAAAAATTCATAACCATGACCAGGATTGGTGATGACCAAACTAAAAGGTGATTTAAGAGATTGATCTGCTGAACAAAACTGAAAAGGCAATGCCAAGATTTAAGCAGGGAGGGAGTTCTAGAGAGGAATGGGAACTGCCTGCTACATTTGAATCCATGTGTTCATGCTGCACAGCACAAAAATTGGAAACCATGAATCTCAAAAATCCCATAAGTTATATCACCATTATAAAATACAATTGTGTAGAAACATTGATTTTATGTGACAATACCTAAAGA
>NW_027681610.1:0-7416 GCF_054177405.1 Leptonychotes weddellii
GTTGCTGGAGTGGAGGGGGGTGGGAGGGATGGGGTGGCTGGGTGATGGACATTGGGGAGCACTGTGAATTGTGTAAGACTGATGAATCACAGACCTGTACCCCTGAGACAAATAATACGTTAATTTAAAAAAAGACAAAAAAAAGACTGCAAAGATCAAAATATTGAGTAACTGTCACAGAGCTGTGGCATTACACATGATTTTTATTCCTTCCTTCTCATCTGTATGCTCTAAGTTTCTAAAAATAAAAAAAAAAGTGTTATTTAAAAAAAAAGAAATTATTTTTATTTTAGGCATGTCAAAGTAGAGCAGGCAAAATAAAAATGATCACTATTTTATCCATTAATTTCATATTTAAGAAAATATTCAATATGTTTACTACTCTCTGTGCCAAGAAAAGAAACTAACCAATTAAATTTATATTGAATATGTAAAATTATATGTCTGATTTTAAATTTAAGTTTTCAGTCTTCCTAAAGAAAGTATTTTTTAAGATTCAAATGTGTGTGTGTTTAAAGCTTAACAACTGAAAGGTTTCTTTTTTCCCCACTTTCGCATGTTTGGTGTAGGTTATATACCTGCAGCTTAAACTGGTTCAAATGTTATATTAAAATAAAATATATTTAATTTGATTTTTATTATAAATGCATATTTTTATCTGGAAGAATATACCCAAATATTTCTTTAAATAATAACCAACCGAACATTTCTCTACTCATATCCTTTCCTTGAATTTTCAGAAAAAAATAAATTCCTTACTGATATTTTAAGAAGCAGATTTTTTTTTTAATTAGGAATACATGGAGAAATACTTTTTTTCCTTCAATTGAATGTCAGAAACTTTTGGATGAATAATCAGTAGGTAAATTATTTGCAATGAATAGTTTAGGCAATTCAGTTATATAAAACTTGTAATAAGAAAAAGATCTGTATTTGTAAATCATTTCCAAGGAAAAGATGATAGTTTGGAATTAAATACAACAAAAATATTTTCACTAGAAAAAATAGTATTTATGCTTCTTGTATATTTATATAAATGTGTTTAAAATCAAGGAGTAAGTTATGGCTGAATAGGGCACTCCGTTGGTATGAAACCAGAAATGTTGGTTTTTCATGTGAGTGTGGATTATTCTTTACATATATTCATTAATAGTATTCAATCATATCTTCCAAAAGGCATACATTTTGGTTTTCGCTCTTCATGAATAGAAACAAAGGCATAATGTATCTCATGCTCAAATGTTGTATACAAGTTTTTCAACAGCTTTGAACCTACATTATTCCCAATAACAATATTACAACTTAAAAGACAAAAAAAAATCATTAGTATATCCAAGGTAGAGGGTGGATCTTGGTTACATTTAGTGAGAAGGAACTTCATATTTGTTTATTGGTATTAATTCCAATTTTACTTTTATTATAACTCAGTTTCTTTAATGCTGAATATGAACATGTTTTATTTCTTTCTAATATCCATGTCATTATATGTTATTATGGTACATATATTATTTGATAAATGTGTACTATGTATTTAAGTTATATAACACTTTTTGCATATGCACCAACATTTATAAATGAATTAATGGAAAAATGCTGTTCTCTGACACAGAGCAGTTTATATTTTTTGAAAGATGATACAATATTATTTATTAGGGTCATAAAGGGTGATAACTGAATGCTAGTAAAATGTTGACATATTTTTAGTACTTGTTTTAATAAAATGTCTAGGTATGAATCAAGAAGTTATCTTATTAATTCAAGCTCAATTTAATAGTATGAAAACACACACTCTCAAATATTTCAATGGAAAATAACTATGTGTGTGTTCAGATTACCGCTTAAGAAAATGCTCTTTTGCTCCCTGGTGCAGATTTGGGGGCTTTATTAGTTCATCCTACAATTTCCCTATCTATCCACTCTTTTATCATCAAAATAAGCTCCTAACATTCAAAGGCTGCATACATTATAAAACAGTCCCCTGGCAGCCATGAAAATATCCCTCTCACATCTCTTACATTAGAAAATATAATTGATTGGGGCACCTGGGTGGCTCAGTCATTTAGGCATCCAACTCTTGATTTCAGCTCAGGTCATGATCTCAGGGTCATGAGATTGAACTTCAAATTTTAGGACTGTTTGTTCCAGCTCTGTGAAAAATACTAATGGTATTTTGATAGGAATGGCATTGAATGTGTAGATTGTGTTGAGTAGCATAGATATTTTAACAATATTTGTTCTTCGAATCCATGACTATGGAATGTTTTTCCATTTCTTTATGTCTAGAACAATGCTGGGCATGGAGAGCCTGCTTAAGATTCTCTCTCTCCCCCTCTGCCCTTCCCCCCTGCTTGCATGCTCTCTTGCTCTCTCTCCCTCTTTCTAAAAAAAAAAAAAAAATTAAATTAAAAAGTAAAAAAATAGATTAAGGAAATATAATTGATGCTTGCACTAAAGCCACACTTTCTATGGGTTGTTCAAATCAATTGATTGAGCATGGAATGATTACTAAGACAGGCCTATTCCTTTGAAATGTGGAATAGCTCAATGAGTGACTTTGGCTTGAGGCCTCCTAACTTATTTTACTGAAACTTCCTCAGAACTGCATTCAAGTCTGAGACCCGATTTTTCATTCTCTCTCTTTTTCACAGTGGTTAGACCTGCATCATAGTCTTCTCATTGAAGAGTAGCATTATCACAAGAATTGATCCCATTTCTTATTTTAAAATATACTGTTATTAATAGCTAAAAATAGTTTAATACTCAGACCTTTTCCCTTCCATGAATTTACATATTGTAACGTAACCAAAAAGTACTACTTTTTTTTTTTTTTTTGATTTTACTTATTTATTTGACAGAGAGAGACACAGTGAGAGAGGGAACACAAGCAGGGGGAGTGGGAGAGGGAGAAGCAGGCTTCCCATGGAGCAGGGAGCCCGATGCGGGCTCAACCCCAGGACTCTGGGATCATGACCTGAGCCGAAGGCAGCCGCTTAACCGACTGAGCCACCCAGGCACCCCAACCAAAAAGTATTTCAAATTCCACTGAAGATCTAGAGGAAATTTATCTTCAGCTCAATATCTGCTCACATTCTGCTAAGTAGATTGTATATAATACTGTGTGTCTGTTTTAGTCTCAATACCATACTGTCTTGATGATTACAGCTTTGTAGTATAGCTTGAAATCTGGAATTGTGATGCCTCCAGCTTTGGTTTTCTTCAACATTACTTTGGCTATTCAGGGTCTTTTCTGGTTCCATACAAATTTTAGGCTTGTTTATGCCAGCTCTGTGAAAAATGCTAATGATATTTTTATAGGAATTGCACTGAATGTGTAGATCACATTGGGTAGTATAGACATTTTAACAGTATTTGTTCTTCCAATCCATGAATATGGAATGTTTTTCCATTTCTTTGTGTCTTCCTCAATTTCTTTCAGAAGTGTTCTATAGTTTTCAGGGTTCAGATCCTTAAGTTCTTTGGTTAGGTTTATTCCTAGGTATTTTATAGTTTTTGTTGCCATTGTAAATGGGATTGATTCTTTGATTTTTCTTTCTTCTGCCTCACTGTTAGTGTATAGAAATGAAACTGACTTCTATGTATTGATTTTATATCCTGTGACTTTGCTGAATTCCTGTATGAGTTCTAGTAATTTTTTGGTGGAGTCTTTTGGGTTTTCTACATAGAGAATCATGACATCTGTGAAGAGTGAGAGTTTGACTTCTTTGCTGATTTGGATGCCTTTTATTTCTTTTTATTATCTGATTGCTGAGGCTAGAACTTCCAGTACTATGTTGAACAATAATGGTATGAGTGGACTCCCTGCCATGTTCCTGACCTTCAGGGAAAAGCTCTCAGTTTTTCCCCATTGGGGCTGATATTAGCTGTGGGTTTTTTGTATATGGCTTTTATGATATTGAGGTATATTCCTTCTATCCCTATATGCAGAGAGTTTTTATCAAGAAAAGATGTTTATTTTGTCAAATGCTTTTTCTGCATCTATTGAGAGGATCACATGGTTCTTATCCTTTCTTTTATTAATGAAGTGTATCACGTTAACTGATTTGTTGATGTTCAACCATCCCTGCAGCCCAGGTATACATCCCACTAGTGAATAATCCTTTTAATGTACCTTTGGATCCTATTAGCTGGTATCTTGGTGAGAATTTTTGCATCCATGTTCATCAGGGATATTGGTCTGTAGTTCTCCTTCATGGCGGGGTCTTTGTCTGGTTTTGGGATCAAGGTAATGCTGGCCTCATAGATAGTGTCAGGAAGTTTTCCTTCCATTTCTATTTTTTGAAACAGCTTTAGAAGAATAGGTATTAATTATTCATTAAGTGTTTGATAGAATTCTGCGGGGAGGCCATCTGGCCCTGGACTCTTTTTGGGAGATTTCTTTTTATTACTGTTTCAATTTCTTTGCTGGTTATGGGTCTGTTTAGGTTTTCTATTTCTTCCTGTTTCAGTTTTAGTAGTTTATATGTTTCTAGGAATGCATCATTTCTTCCAGATTGCCTAATTTGTTGGCATATATTTGCTTATAACATGTCCTTATAATTGTTTGTATTTCTTCAGTGTTGATTGTGATCTCTCCTCTTTCATTCATGATTTCATTTATTTGGTTTTTTTATCTTTTCTTTTTGATAAATCTGGCTAGGGATTAATCGGTCTTATTAATTCTTTCAAAGAACCAGCTCCTAGTTTCGTTGATCTGTTCTACTGTTCTTTTGGTTTCTATTTCATTGATTTCTGCTCTGATCTTTATTATTTCTCTTCTCCTGCTGGGTTTAGGCTTTATTTGCTATTCTTTTTCCAGCTCCTTTAGGTGTAAGGTTAGGTTGTGTATTTGAGACTATTCTTGTTTCTTGAGAAAGGCTTGTATTGCTATATACTTCCCTCTTAGGACTGCCTTTGCTGCATCCCAAAGGTTCTGTAGTGTCGTGTTTTCATTTTCATTTGTTTCCATGTATTTTTTTAATTCTTCTTTAATGTCCTGGTTGACCCTCCATTCTTTAGTAGGATGCTCTTTAACCTGCACTTGTGTTCCTTCCAAATTTTCTCTTGTGATTAAGCTCAAGTTTTACACCATTGTAGTCTGAAAATATGCACAGTATAATCTCAATCTTTTGATTCCATTTAAGACCTGACTTGTGACCCAGTATGTGATCTATTCTGGAGAATGTTCCATGTGCACTCGCAAAAAATGTGTATTCTGTTGCTTTCAGAAAATGCTCTGAATATATCTGTGAAGTCCATCAGGTCCAGTGTGTCATTCAAAGCCCTGTTTCCTTGTTGATCTTCTGCTTAGATGATCTTTCCATTGCTGTGAGTAGGGTGTTAAAGTCCCCTACTATTATTGTATTATTATCAATGTGTTTCTTTAATTTTGTTATTAACTTTTTTATATAATTGGCTGCTCCCATGTTAGAGGCATAAATATTTACAATTGTTAGATCCTTGTTGAATGGACCACTTTCATTTAAAATGGATGAAAGACTTAAATATGAGATAGGAATCCATCAAAATCCTAGAGGAGAACACAGGCAGCAACTTCTTTGATATCAGCCACAGCAACTTCTTGTTAGACACGTTTTCAAAAGCAGGGGAAACAGAAGTAAAAATGAACTATTGGGGCTTCATCAAGATAAAACTTTCTGCACAACAAAGGAAACAGTGAACAAAACTCAACACCCAAAAAACAAAAAATCCAGTCAAGAAATGGGCAGAAGACATGAACAGACATTTCTCCAAAGAGGACATACAAATGGCCAACAGACACATGAAAAAAATCCTCCACATCACTTGTCATCAGGGAAATACAAATCAAAACTGCAATGAGATACCACTGCACACTGGTCAGAATGGCTAAAATGAACAACTCAGGAAACAACAGATGTTGGCAAGAATGCAGAGAAAGGGGTGGAATGCAAACTGCTGCAGCCATTCTGGAAAACAGTATGGAGGTTCCTCAAAAAGTTAAAAATAGAGCTACCTTATGACCCAGCAATTGCATTATTAGGTACTTATCCAAAGGAGACAAACATAGTGATTTGAAGAGGCACCTGCACCCCAATGTTTATAGCAACAGTGTCCATGATAGCCAAACTATGGAAAGAGCCCAGATGTCCATCGACAGACGAATGCATAAAGAAGATGTGGTGTGTGTGTGTGTGTGTGTACATGGACTGTTACTCAACCAACAAAAAGGATGGAATCTTGCCATTTGCAATGACATGGATGGAACTAGAGAGTATTATGCTAAATAAGTCAATCAGAGAAAGACAACTACCATATAACTTCACTCATATTTGGAATTTAAGAAACAAAACAGAGGATCATAGGGGAAGGGAAGGAAAAATAAGACAAAATCAGAGAGGTTGACAAACCATAAGAGACTCTCAACTCTAGGAAACAAACTGGGGGTTGCTGGAGGGGAAGTGAGTGGGGGGATGGGGTAACTGGGTGATGGGCATTAAGGAGGGCACTTGATGGAATGAGCACTGGGTGTTATATACAACTCATGAATCAATCTAAGTTCTACCTCTGAAACTAATAATACAATATATGTTAATTAAATTGAATTTAAATAGAAAAAAATTCCTATTGCTCTATAAAAAGAAAAAAAGGTTATTATGTTAGGTGAGTTAAGTTCTAGACAACTACGGTTAAACATAGTTCCTTTAGTTAACAATACGATACTGTGTACTTCGAAATTTATTAAGAGGATGCATTTCATGTTATGTGTTCTAACCACATAAAAGGGGAGGACACAAAAAACTCTGAAAAATACTGGATATGTGTATTCCCTTGATTATGGTGATGATATGGTTGTTTGCGTATGTTTAAACTCATCAAATTATATGCATTAAATATTTACAATCATATATATATAGTGTACCTCAATAAATCAATTAAAATAGATTTAAAAATACATAAATAAAAAAATATAAATAAATAAATAAATAAAATACATAAATAAAACTCCCAAAGCTAGTGTTTTTCTCATTATACCAACCTGGCTATTTTTACTTTGAAATTTATAATTTATAGTCATAATTTTCCCATACAGTTTCAATATTCAAATGTTCATTAAAAAAGTATGATGAAAATTAAATGAAGATGTTTTATAATAAAATTTTAAGCTTTTTCTTAAAAAAATCACTACAAATTTAGTTGCATGAAACAACACACATTTATTCTTTTATTATTCTGAAGGTCAGAAGTTCAAAATCAATTTTAAGGTATCCACAATAGTTTTGCTTCCTCTGGAGGCCCTGAGGAAATGATCCTTTTCCTTGCCTTTTTCAACTGTTAATGACCAACTATAATCCTTGGCTCCCACTATCCTCAAAACACACCATTCCATTCTGTCCATCCATCATCACACTGCTTCCTCCTTTCTTTTTTTTTTTTTTT
>NW_027681611.1:0-374 GCF_054177405.1 Leptonychotes weddellii
AATATGCTGTACGGGGGAATTATGCATTTTACTGTGATGAACAGCATTGTGTCTGGAGGTGGGTACTGCCTGATAAGTGAAAGCCTCCGGAAGGACATTTGTATGGTTCCCTTTGTCACTGGTTTGTATTGTTCTCTCCTATCTCTCAGGATGCAGCACATTTGAGTCGTCCTTCGAAGATGCGGCGGCTTCATGAAAACAATCTCTTGCACCGTGTGAATTACATTTTGTCTTTCCTGGAGAATATCAGGAAAGGAATACATCTAAGAACCATTCCACAAGACAGACTTGCTACATAAATTAAGTTTGATAAAGTAATGAGCAGCTTGGGGGAAGAATAACACATTTGTCAGCCTCCTCGATTCCCCAGGATG
>NW_027681612.1:0-374 GCF_054177405.1 Leptonychotes weddellii
GAAACAGGTGGGGTCTGGTACCAGGGACAGCCGGCTCACTGGGAGGAGCAAGGAGGGAACTCCTGAGCCTGAGCCACCAGACAGACCGTCCAACCATAGCTGGGCCCAGAGACAGCTGGCTCACCACCACCAGGGGCCCACTTGGCCAGGTGGGAGAACGGCAGGCAGGGGTCTCAGATGCTCACCCCCTTGGATATAGGCACCCCTCATGTACAGCCTCATATCCTCCGTCAGAGCACTCAGCACCCACCCAGGCCTCCCGGCGGGCCGCCTCAAGGAGTGCAGACAAGTCCTGGGCTATGCCCTCCAGTGGGGAGAAGAAGAACAGGGCTGCTGGGGGTTAAACCCCCCTCAGGCAGGGACTGATTTCCACA
>NW_027681613.1:0-374 GCF_054177405.1 Leptonychotes weddellii
ACAACAGAGGTCAAAAGTGAAATGTCCCTACAATGGCAGGGATATCTGGCCAGACAGAGACTAGGGTTGAGTACCTACTATGTGCCGACACCATAAACTGATTGAATCCTGTTAGCAATCCTAATGTGATTCTTTGACAGATAAATGATCGGAGGATCAGAGAAAGCAAATAACTGGCCTCAGGTCAAACATATACTACTTGTGTTGAGGCCAGATTCATCAATCGAGGAACCTCTCTGTTTCACTTCACCAAAACACTAGGTGCTCACTGACCTTGCTGACCTCACTCTCCTATGACAGGTTGACTTCAAGGTATTTTTTGAAAAGTCTCTGATGAGCAGAGTGCCCTGTGCATGTAAGGGCACCCGGGCCAA
>NW_027681614.1:0-374 GCF_054177405.1 Leptonychotes weddellii
CCAGAATCCATCTCTGTGTACATCCAAACGGTACCACAGAAATATCTGTGGTTATTTTCCTAGTTTGAGTATGTATAATAGAAATCTATCATCTATCATTTATCTATCTCTATGTCATCTATCTTTATTTAACCTAGTAACTGGCAGAATTCCCCCATTGGTTCCCTGCTCAATGAAATAATGGCTGTTACGGAGAAAAAGACCAAATTCACATTCCTGTTCCTCACACCTTGCTACGATAGTAAACTAAAAAGCAACATTACTTCTAAGGACACACAGAAATTATTGTCACTGTTAAAGACTTAAACACTGTACAGTATTTATTTCTGTCACACCTTTACTTAAACTGCCTTTTTGACCAAGCTGATGACATA
>NW_027681615.1:0-374 GCF_054177405.1 Leptonychotes weddellii
CTGGAGGTTCTCTCTCTTCCTTTCCCTCTGCCCCTCCCCCGCCACTTGTGCACTCTCTCTAATAAATAAATAAATAAATCTTAAAAAAAAAGGGTAGTATAACCAATTTTACATTGGCGTTTTAGAAGGCCATGTTGATGGTGCTGTCAGTCTTGGGGTTCATAGTGAAAATATGTCCCTTTCGTTTTGTGGCATTGCCACATTTGATCTGGCTTTTAAGATGGTTGCTTAATGAAAGCAATGGCTGGGAGAGACTGGTCAAAAGCTGTTGATGCAGGATGGTAGAGTTCTGGTGTGGCATCTGGTGCTGCCCTGGAGCTTTAGAACTGCATTGGTCCATTTTAAAAGAGCTCTCCCTGAAATATACTCATTTA
>NW_027681616.1:0-374 GCF_054177405.1 Leptonychotes weddellii
TAATGAACTATTACTTCCCTGAATAAAATCAATCATCACGAGGTACCAAGACCAACTTCACCTAAATTGCCTCTGGTGTATGTTGCATATCAGCAGCGGTAAAATGCCTTGGCTTGCCATTTAGACATTAAAGTGCTCCTTGGCAAATTATCCAATACCTTGTATTCCACTGAAGAACATGGCAGGAAAAAATTGGGACAGCCTGAATGGTGATTATGTTGTCATTGTTCTTCCAGATTGTTATAGTCACTGTTGCTGTTTTTATTCCAATAAATGTGAACTTTATTCTAATTCTATAATGATGTGCCTAGATATGTTTTGTTCCTGAAGATTCCCTGTCCACAGAGGGCACGATGAACTTCTTAATTGTCCCA
>NW_027681617.1:0-374 GCF_054177405.1 Leptonychotes weddellii
AAGATTTTATTTATTTATTTGAGAGAGAGAGACTGAGAGAGAGAGCACATGAGAGGGAGGAGGGTTGGGAGGGTCAGAGGGAGAAGCAGACTCCCTGCCGAGCAGGGAGCCCGATGCGGGACTCGATCCCGGGACTCCAGGATCATGACCTGAGCCGAAGGCAGTCGCTTAACCGACTGAGCCACCCAGGCGCCCATGCTCTACTCTTTTTAAAGGTGAAATTCACATAGCAGACAATTAACCATTTAAAAATGTACAGTTCAGTGGCATTTAGTGCATTCACAATGGTGTGCGACCACCACCTTTCTCTAGTTTCAAAACTTTTTCGTCACCCCAGAAGAACACCCCAGACCATTAAGTCGTTACTGCCCACT
>NW_027681618.1:0-374 GCF_054177405.1 Leptonychotes weddellii
TGATTAATGATGTTTTTAATATACTACCGAATGCAGTCTGGTGGTATTTAACTGAGAATTATTTTTGCAGCTACGTTCATCAGGGATAGTCACCTGTAGTTTTCTTTTTAGTAGTATTTGTTTCTGGTTTTGGTATTAGAATAATGCTGACCTTAATAAAATAAGCTTGGGAGTGTTTCCCCCTCTTTGATTTTTTTGGAAGAGTTAGGGAAGGATTGATGTTAATTTTTCTTTAAAGGTTTGGTAAAATTCACCAATGACACCATTGGATCTGAGGTTTTCTTCACTGGGGGATTTTTCATTACTGATTCAATCTCCTTACTCATAATTGATCTATTCAGATTTTGTATTTCTTCCTGATTCAGTCTTGATAA
>NW_027681619.1:0-374 GCF_054177405.1 Leptonychotes weddellii
CACTGATGAGCCCGCGTGGACAATTGTCATCCCCCAGAGTCCACAGTCTACATCAGGGTCGCTGCTGGTGGTGCATGCTCCGTGGGTTTGCACGAATGTGTGAGGACACGTACCCACCGTGACAGGGTCACACGGAGTGGTCTCACTGCCCGAAGCCCTCTGTGCCCCGCCTGCTCATCCCTCCTTCTCGATCCTCCACCCTCCCTCTCCGTCCTCCACCCTCCCTCCCCGTCCTTCACCCTCCCTCTCCGTCCTCCACCCTCCCTCTCTGTCCTCAAACCCCTCTCCATCCTCAGCCCTCCATCTCAATCCTCAACCCTCCCCCTCCATCCTCAACTCTCCTTCTCCATCCTCAACCCCCCTCTCCATCCTCA
>NW_027681620.1:0-374 GCF_054177405.1 Leptonychotes weddellii
ACTAAAGGGAATGAGTGGTATCAAATCTGGGAGAGGAAAGGTTAGAGTGTTAACAGTCTGTAATTTAAAGTTTTGTGTTCACATGGCAAGGTAAAGATGTCAGAAGCAGTTTTTTATATAGCACCAGGAAAAGTAGGTTAATTTAAAAATTCTGTTAATGCTAGCCAGGTACACAAAATTGAATAAATCTCTGCTGAATGTATTAGTCTATGAACACTTTAATCTGTGTTATCTTAACCCAGTCTTGAAGCTGGTAAACAAGTTACCTATCGATAAAAAAAAATGCATAGAACAGTGCTTTCTATGTAATAGGTAGTACTAAATATTTGTTTCATGGTTTAACAAATTAAAAAAAAAGTTAATTCAGGGGCGCC
>NW_027681621.1:0-7413 GCF_054177405.1 Leptonychotes weddellii
CCTGCTTTTCCCATTTCTATGATGCATGACTCCTTGGATACCACATTTCCTAGAATGCTTAGAACAGTCTCACTTTATACCTGTTGTCCCCCATTTTAATTATAAGTAGTGCCCCCTTTGAGTCTCAAGCATCCCCGTAGGGATGATAATTATGTGTCCATCCAACTCATTCTCAAAACTTGTGTAAATCTATTTGTTGTGATTTTAAGTAAATTATGTCACTGAATAAGGAGGGTAATTAAGCATGACGGGTTTAAAATTTTTTTAAAAAAAATTATGACTAATTGAAGATTTACCAAAGCTCCATAAGCTTGAGATAAGTTTTTTTTTTTTTTTTTTTATTCATTTGACAGAGAGAGACACAGTGAGAGAGGGAACACAAGCAGGGGGAGTGGGAAAGGGAGAAGCAGGCTTCCCGCTGAGCAGGGAGCCCGATGCGGGGCTCGATCCCAGGACCCTGGGATCATGACCTGAGCCGAAGGCAGACGCTTAACGACTGAGCCACCCAGGCGCCCCGAGATAAGTTTTTATTGGCAAGGGAGTGAGGAAGCCAATGCTTTCATGGATAGTTAGCCAGAGTAAACTGGTACAACCTCTACTGAGGGCAATTTGACAATGTCTATAAAAATTTTAAATGCACGCAAAGTTTGGCCCAGCAATTTTTATTCTAGGCATTTAACAAATATATATTTAGTCAATTGTGAAATGATATCTGTTTCAGGTTATTCTTTAGAGCCACTGTTTGTGTTAGAGGGGAAAAAAAAGTAAAAGCCCATCAGTAAGGAACTAATTAAATAAATCATGGTACATCCATACTCTGTAAACCCATGCAAATATAAAAATAAATAAAAAGATGTTCTTGATGGGAAAGACCTCCAAAACACACTGTTAAGTCTCAAAAAAAGTAAGCTAGAAAACAACATGATTGAATACTTCCATTTATATAAAAGGGAGATTATATTTAAATTTACACCATTACGCAGTTCTTACAAATAAATACACAACTAAGAACATCAATAGCCTCTGGAACAGAGAAAAGGTGACCTACTAGCAGAGTGGAGTGAACCATATGAATGTATTACCTATTCAAAACTCCTTTTTACTCTATGTTTCTGATATATCATTGTTCTTTCTCCAAAGTACAGTCCGAGGAGATCAAACCAATTTCCATGGTGACACTAAGGTGGCATTTGCCTTTTCTCTCTAATTGTCTCACTAGTGTTCACTGGAGTTTTCCAGAAGCTCTATGATGTGTGATGACATCATAGCTTTAATGTTAACATCTACTAAGCTTATTGTTATTTTTTCAGATGAATTAGTAACTTATTTAAACTCTCAGTTTAATTCCTATTAGATTAATTATTGTGGATATAACCCATATAAACAAAACCTCAATAATTTTTAAGGGTATAAAGGGGTCCTGAGACCAAAAAGTGGGAGAAGCACTATGACATAGGAAGTTAAGAAAGAAAGATGTTTGCAATGTAGAAACATTTGAGGTTGTGAGATGGAAGCAGTTGGTAAAGTGAGGAGAGCACAAAAAATAAAACCTTTCCCCATGGGTTTGTTATAAAGAGCCTGTAAAACACTCGCCAAAAAGATACACCAAGTTTTAACAACCCCAAAGAAAGCTTATGCTACAACATCAATTAGGGATGGGAATAAACAGGATACGAGTTTGGCTGTACAACATGATCCTGGCTATGTTGAAAGAAGTGTATAGAAAAAAGAAAAGAACAAAATATACCCAAATCCAAATGTTGGTTTTCTCCAAGTATTGGTATACAAAGCTGTTTGTTATTTACCTATGAACACTCATTTACAATTAGTTCCCTATAAATATCGATTCATTTTATAATCTTAAAACTTTTCATAGGCCTTCGCATGAAGTCTTACTTTATTCTCCTAACAAACTAGCAGAGAAAGAACCTGAATACGGCCATCATTTTATGTAAGAAACTGATACTAACAAGATACCCCATACTGCATTTTTTTTTATTTTTCCATACCGCTTATCAAACATTAACATATTATACAATTGACTTATTTATTATGTATCTTGTCTGTCTTCCCTTGAAGGAATGTAACATCCATTAAGATTGTTCCACAATATTATCAACTTCTATCATATTATATATTATACTCATTTAGTGTATTTGCAAACTGCCTTCACCTGATAGGATGAAAGAAAACTGATTGCCAACATTTTTTTTTATTCAAACTCTCAGAGTATATATGATTTGAGGATAAAGTTCTTAAGGTGTTACTTTGTTATTTTTTTTTTAAGATGGAATCTGTTCTGCTTTATTTTATTTTATTTTTTTAACACCTTAGTGGTGATTTTTTTTTTAATTTTATTATGTTATGTTAGGGTTAGGTGTTGCTTTAATTGCAATATTTATTTATATATACCCAAATCTAGCATAACTTTTCTATCTTTGGAGAAACCCTCCCACACCTCAGAAAAAAAGAAAGAAGGGAAGAAAGGCAGAGAAAGAATGAGGGAGGAGGAGAGAGACAGACAGACAGAGAGCAGAAAAGAAAGAAAAATATCCCAAACCTATATAAAGTCTAGTAAGTGTTTGTTTTCTTAACAAATTATGCTTACGCTCCAACATCAAATCTCACAAATCACTGTATGAAGCGAACGTTTTATTACACTGATACTTGGGTTTACCCTAAGATAACAATTAAAACTATAAAAATAATGAAAGCACTAGTATTAGGGACATACAGATATTCATCCACTCCGGATTCCCAGAAGCTGAGCTACTTTCCTACACTGGGATACACAACCATCAAATGCTGCCCACTTCTTTTCTGTGGCTCCAATTGGCACTTGGTGCTTGGCTCATCCAATATTCCTGGCTAGGACTATGAGATGAGAGTAAGAGACAGTGGAAGATTTATTCTCGTGGCAGTGGCCTCAACAATGCACCCAGGTTCCTTTGGCATTGCTGTCAGTTGGTACCAGCCAGGGCCTAAATAAAGATGGTGACTATAGAAACCCCACCACTGGATTTTGCTGCTGTCTGCTCACTGGACCTTCCCCAATTTGGATCCTCACTGGACCCTCCCCCACTTGAATCCTGTTGCTTTGGAACTGGGTTGTCAGGTCCTGCAGATGTTCCTTTCATTAAGTTTCTTTTCTGACTAAATCAGCCTGAATGAGCTTCTGGTGCTTATAACTAAGAACTCTGATTCATAAAATGAGTATCTAATTTGGTATAAAGATTCTAGCATGGTATAAATGGATCAGGACTATAGAAATGACATTAAAAGTAAACCTTAGTATTTCAGAATGTATAGTAGGTGTTTGATAAATATTGACGTAATGAATCAGTGAAATCTCATTAGAAACATTTGATCAATATGCCAGCCATTAGTACAAAATGAACTAATAAGAAGTCATTAAATAAATAATGCATATACTCTTAAAAAGATATGAGCAAAGATATTTATAATATATTGTTCTTGCCCTACAATAATGTATTATTTAGACAAATAACAAGAAAAAAAAGTCATTTCCTTTCTTCTCACCGCATTCTATGTTTAAGAGATTTTTTTTATTTATGTAAGGAAATCAAGGAAAATTGCATTTATATTTTTCCTGTGCAATGGCCTACAATATGTTCATTCTTTTCAGATAGAACTGATTTTAAATTTGAAAAGTAGTTCGATCCAGTCCTCTTTTGGCACTATTTACTAAACAGTGCTGCTTGGGACATTGGTATCCTTTGTAATATTAAGCTATTGCTAAGAAGAAAAGCCCATTGTAAAATATGTTTGAGAAACAATGGGTTTATAAAAAAGCAAATTGTATTTCTTTAAAACAGGACTTCTCAAAATCTTTAAAATATTAATGTTTTGTTATGAATCTTGAAGGAGACATGATAAGTAGCATTCTGTAAACTTATTTTACCTTATTTAAAATTTTAACCTTAATGTTTTTTGGAGTAATACATGGTCTTCTGATGGACAAACCTGGGAATTCTTGAGCAAATAATGAAGCCAACCAATAAATTGCATGTTTTTTTTTTAAATCTCCTTTTAATAGAGAGTAAAAATTAAACCCCCACCAACTTATAATTGTACCCTAATGGAGAACTAAGAGACAAGTTCTTATAATTAGAAACCATATACCCTCCACCATTAGCATTCAGGGTAATGCTCACTGGAGTGGTAACACCAATAGTGACTTATCCATTTTTTTGGAAAAATGGTTTAGAATGTCCTGGAGTTAAGCTGCTTAGGTTTCAACCCTGTCTCCACCATTTACTAGTTGTATGACCCTGAATGATTTACCTACCTTCATTGTACTTTAGTTTTCTCATCTATAAAATGATAATAGTATGTGTCTCATAGGGTTACCATGTGGATTAAATAAATTAATATTATGAATTGTGTAAGACTGTTGAATCACAGACCTGTACCCTTGAAACAAATAATACATTTATGTTAAAAAAAAAAAGATAGCAGGAAAGGAAAAATGTAGGGGAGGAAATCGGAGGGGGAGACGAACCATGAGAGACTATGGACTCTGAGAAACAAACTGAGGGTTCTAGAGGGGAGGGGGTAGGGGGATGGGTTAGCCTGGTGATGGGCATTAAAGAGGGCACGTACTGAATGGAGCACTGGGTGTTACATGCAAACAATCATGGAACACTACATCAAAAACTAATGATGTAATGTATGGTGATTAACATAACAATAAAAAATAAAAAAAAAAAACCCTAATGGTGTAATGTATGGTGATTAACATAACATAATAAAATTAAATTTAAAAAAAAAAAGCATTGGTATATACTGAACCATAGAGTGTGTGGTTCACCACCATGAGGCTTTTACTATCACTTTCTCAGGATTTTCTCTGTCAACCCCAGTTAAAATTTCAACCTTACCCATGGACTCTCCCTATTTCCCTGTTCTGCTTTAATTTTAATTTTAATGTTTCTCCATAGCATATGTTGCCACCTAAACACCACATACATAATAGGTTGTTTATTGTCTGTCTTCCCCACTTTCCCGGACTAATTCTGTTTACCCCTGTATCTCCAGAGATATGTAGAGACAACTTTCTGGTATTAGTCACCTGTAGGATAATTGTGAAATTAATACATGCACATCATCATTCTTCAGAGGGTTTCATCTCTGCTTTTGGGTCCCCATGGCCTGGTCTTTATCCCCTTAGCATTACCCTTTTACAACATCCATCTGCCTGCAGCAGTATGGTTATTCAGATAACCAGGAACTTCTGCACATATTCCAGAACCCAAAGGAAATCAGGAAAAAACACCTAAAAGAAATGTGATATTCTATGCAACTTGTTCCTCTTCCTTTTCCATAAACTTGCAAGAGATCTGGTTTTGTGAAAGAACGCCATAGGAATGTGCTACAGGTGTTACGGATAACAGCTGAAGTAGGAAAAAGTGTGCGCGGTAATAAAGGTCAAATAGAACTTGTTCTAATTTATCAGACTTCAAAGATTATTTGAAAGCTGCATTAAGGAATAACTGGAAATTGTTTTTAACAAAAGCATCTTCTTTAATCTTAATTTTTCTCAAGTAAAACTTGGGAATAAGTGATCCAATCAGAAAAGGCTGAAATTCGGTTATCCACAACCAGGACACTGGATCACAGCACCTCAGTGTCCTGGCTTCTATCCCAGGAGAAAACTTCACTTCATCACATTTTCAATCTTATGTATCTGTAAACCAGAACTGTCCACGAAAGTTTATTCTATTCCTTCAGCTTTTGCACTCTACACATTAGGAGTCAGACACCTTGTTTCAGCCACATTATCCGGCTTCATTTGTGCACTGATGCTGTGTCAATTTTGAAACCTGTTCAGGCAGCAAGAGGTGTCCTGTTTTCTGTCCTAGGCCATCTGGCTGCCCTTAGTTACAATTTGTTCAGGGAAAAAAAATGTGTAGTGGACATAAATGAATATAAAGAGAAAAAGGAATGTGATGTTACCAAAAGCAATCAGAAAAATGTATATATTTAGCACTTTCATAGTCTACTTATTTTTTTAATAAAATGTTGCTGCTCTGTCTGGTATTATAATATTGTTTTAGCTTTTGAATGCTAACTTGCTTTGATAATTTGCCAACTAAGTTCATTCTTATTTTTGCCTAAGCAGCAAAAATTTTCATTAAGAATAGTGGAAGAAAATAGCACGTTAGAAAACCAGACCTTGAAGTTTACCTCACAGTGGAATAAAAACAAAAACAAAAACAATGGATTATCTTTTCTGCCAGTGTCCAGCCATCTGAAGCTGGCACTTTGGCCTAATTTTGCCAAAAGCACACCAAATCACTCTCTCACACAAACACAGAATAAGAGGAAAATCCCTAACTACATCCCAAACAACTTGCTTTAAAAATAAACTTCATTTATTGAAGATCAGCTAAAAATAAGAGTGCTTGACCCTTATTTTGTAACATGTTTTCAACTTTTTTTTTTCATTTTCACCTACTTTCTTCTTGTTTAGTACAAGGAAGTCCTTGATTTTTCTAACATCCAAATAAACCTGATGTGAGGAACACCCAGATACAAAGAAGTGCTTTTATAAAAAACAAAAGTCACATGAAAGCAGTTAAGACAAGTTTGGACACAATTTTTCTACCCCCAAAAGTCTACTAGTTTTGTCCTCATCCTACTGTCCAAGTCATTAGTCTTGTCCTGATAAGATATTTGGTATGCGTGTTTTTGTTTGTTCACTCATAAAATACTCTGGGACTTGCATATAAACTGTATCTTCTTCTCAACAGCCTCCAGTCAATATATCCCTCCAAGTGACCAAGTTGACTAGTTTAACAATCACCACACTGTTCATCCCATAAAGATTGTTATTTCTTTTCCTTTAGATACTTAGAATCTGTTTCTTGTAAAGTTGAAAGGAGGTTGTTTTCTCATGTTGAAAGGAACTGACGGCTGTAATTACTCCTGCCACTGCAGCAAGACTTGGTTCCCAACATTCAACTACATACTGTAGAAAGCATGAATCTATTCAATGTTTTCAAAGATGAGAAAGGGTGATCTCAGAAAAGAAAAATCACTAACGCCATATTTTCACTCTCAAGAAAATGCAAGCCTCAACAGGTATATAAGATTTTTTTAAATTAAACTTGTTAATATATAATTGTAAACTGTGATTATTTTGCTGTACTTTTTTTTCTTTCACAAATTGTATCTGTGAAGTCTAGCATTATGAAAACGTATTGATCCTTTTTCTTTTCAGAATTTCTAGTAACAGTGCCAAAGCCACTCTTAAAATCAAAATGGACTGCTATCATAGGTGATCTAATCTGAAATCTTTTTTTTTTTATTCTTATGTTAATCCCCATACATTACATCATTAGTTCTAGATGAAGTGTTCCATGATTCATTGTTCGTGCACAACACCCAATG
>NW_027681622.1:0-374 GCF_054177405.1 Leptonychotes weddellii
ATACTAGGTCATCAGTTATAACAGATGTACCACACTAATGTAAGATATTAATAGTAGGGGGAGCTGGGGAGCCCTGAGAGTATATGGGAACTCTCTGCACTTTGTGCTTAATTTTTCAGTAAACCTAAAACTGCTCTCAGAAAAATAAAGTCTATTAAGAGAAAAACAAAAATTAAGCCAGAAAACATTCTGAGCTTCATAGAAGACATGACAAAACTGTATCAGTGACCTAATCCTTCTTAGGGAAAAAGCAAATGAGATAAACTGCTGGTACCAGGTTAAATGGTACAGTATTTATGGAAGATGATTTAGAAGGTGTATCAAAGGTTTTGAATGTATTCAGACCCTTTGAGCCAGTCGTCTTATCCCTGGAA
>NW_027681623.1:0-374 GCF_054177405.1 Leptonychotes weddellii
AGGGCATGTACTGCATGGAGCACTGGGTGTTATACGAAAACAATGAATTGTGGATCACCACATCAAAAACTAATGATGTATTGTATGGTGACTAATATAATAAAATAAAATTAAAAAAAAAAAAGAGGGGAAAGCCCAGAATCGCAACCTAATTGAGAGCAAGCGAGGGTAAACAGACTCCAGAGAGACCCACAATCCAGCCTCCAAGCCACTCTCCAAGCACATTCCCACTGTTCCTGATGCTCCCGCCCTCCTCCACTGCCCTCAGTTCTCTCAGTCCCCGCTAAAGATTCCAAACCTTCCCTGTGGGCAGCTCCTCTTCATTTGCTAATTAGACCTATTTAAACCGGGAATCCAGCGCCCTGTGCAATTAG
>NW_027681624.1:0-374 GCF_054177405.1 Leptonychotes weddellii
ATGAAACATCAGTCCTCAATGAGAACAAGAGCAAGAAAATAAGAGAAAGATGGAAATCAGTCTTTTTGCAATCTAATCTGAAGAGGTGACAGCTTGTCGCTCTTTCTGTATCCTGTTGGAAACAAGTCACTAGGTTTAGTTCACACTCAAGGGAAGAGGCTTATACAAGGGCATAAGTACCAGGAGACAGAATTATCAGGGGCTCTGTTAGAAGCTGCCTCCACATCCAACAGAAATGGATAAGGCTCATGAGATGCAGTTCATGTTCTAATTACACTCAGAGTCACACATAAAATGTTTAAATATTAAAATAAAAAACTTAATTTAAAAAATGTTTAAAGGGCGCCTGGGTGGCTCAGTTGGTTAAGCGACTG
>NW_027681625.1:0-374 GCF_054177405.1 Leptonychotes weddellii
CTTGGCTGGCTGTTCTCGCTGATCTTCTGGGGGAGGGGCCTGTTGCCGTGGTTCCCAATGTCTTTGCCGGAGGCGGAATTGCCCCGCACTTGCCGGTCCGGGCTAAGTGATCTGCTGGGGTTTGCTCTTGGGAGCTTTTGTTCCCTGCAAGCTTTCCGTACAGCTTTGGAGGCCAAGAGTGAAAATGGTGGCCTCCCAATCTCTGCCCTGGAGGAGCCAAGAACTGGGGGCCCCGCTCCTCAGTGAGCCCCCAGAGAAAAGCAGTCAGTCACTCCCATCTCCCCAGTCTCCGGCCGCACTCCGTGCTCACCCGGCCTGTGACCACGCGTTTCTATCTCTGGCACCCGACCCCGTGTGGAGTCTCCAAACCCAAC
>NW_027681626.1:0-374 GCF_054177405.1 Leptonychotes weddellii
GCTCAGGCTGCAGAAGGGAGCAAATGGAGTCTCAGTTTAATATATCAAAGGAGCAGGTGCTTTACTAAACATCCTCAGATTTACTTCCTCAAAAATCACTGGATAAGGACTGTACTCAAAGTGAACTTCTAGAAATTAATCAGAAGGCTAAGGGGTGTGGGCCTTAAAATCACATGTTTAGTGTGTGTGTGTGTGTGTGCGTATGTGAAGTGTAGCCAAGTCTGGTCCACTCTCTTCCTTCCCAGAGTATGGATTCAGATATTCACAGGTAGTCTTTTGTTGTATTGACAAAAGACTGAGTTAAAAAGGCCTCCAGATAATCATTATAAATCAGTAGTTTTTATTCATTCCCAGGTTTCAGCACAAAAAAAAAA
>NW_027681627.1:0-374 GCF_054177405.1 Leptonychotes weddellii
CTTCAGTTTACTTTTTTAAATGTCTTTATTGAAATGTAATTCATATACCATATAATTCAATCATTTAAAGGGCACAATTGTGGTTTTTTGTATATTCACAGACAAGTACAACACAACAGTCAATTTTAGAATGTTTTCATCACCTCAAAAAAAGGAAAGGAAAGAAAAGAAAAGGAAAAAAAAAAGGAAAATTAACCCCTACACCCTTTAGCTATCACCTAGTTACTCCCTTCCCTCACCTCCAGCCCTAAGTAACCAACCTAAAGTAGCCCTAAACTACTTCCTGTATCTGTAGCTTTTCCTGTACTGGACATTTCATATAATCAGAATAATATAATATATGGTCTTTTGTGACTATCTTTTTTCATTTGGCA
>NW_027681628.1:0-374 GCF_054177405.1 Leptonychotes weddellii
AAGATTTTTATTTATTTGAGAGAGAGAGAATGAGAGACAGCATGAGAGGGAGGAGGGTCAGAGGGAGAAGCAGACCCCCCGCCGAGCAGGGAACCTGATGCGGGACTCAATCCCGGGACTCCAGGACCATGACCTGAGCCGAAGGCAGTTGCTTAACTGACTGAGCCACCCAGGCGCCCCTACATCATTAGTTTTTGATGTGGTGATCCACGATTCATTGTTTTCATATAACACCCAGTGCTCCATGCAGTACGTGCCCTCCTTAATATCCATCACCAGGCTAACACAGCTCCCAACCCCCTCCCCTCTAAAACCCTCAGTTCCTCGGAGTCCATAGTCTCTCATGGTTCATCTCCCCCTCCGATTCCCCACCC
>NW_027681629.1:0-374 GCF_054177405.1 Leptonychotes weddellii
GAGTAGGAGCTGGGTAGGTGGGACTCAGAGGAGGGAAGTTCTGGGGGGCTTTGCCGTGGTGAAAGCATCCTGGCCAAAATGTCTAGTGCTGCCCAGGCTTGAAGATCAAAACCTGAACTTTGAAAGAGCAGCAGAGTTGATCTGATTCAGGGTAAGGCGCTGGTTATATATGCACCAGATTGGAAATGTGTCAGTTTTCACTGACTATCCAAGAATAATTCAGATACCAGGAGAAAGTCTGGCAGACAAGATTTGGTGTGACTAGGAGCTAAGAACATTGATCGAGCCATCGAGCCATCGATCCATCATCCATCCATCCATCATCCATCCATCCTTCTACCCTTCCATCCATCATCCATTCATCCATCCATCCA
>NW_027681630.1:0-374 GCF_054177405.1 Leptonychotes weddellii
ATTCTTTTTCAAAATGTGTCTGATTTATAACCATATTTTATACTTTAACACTAAATGTTCTTACCGTTTCTATTTGCTCCTTTACCTTTAAGACCTATTCCCTCTTGAGCTGGAATCATCACACTTAGAACCATGTTTGTTTCTGAGGCAAGTGTATTAGATTGCAGGAGAGTTTCTTTTTTTTTTTTTTTTTTTTTTTAAAGATTTTATTTATTTATTTGAGACAGAGAGAATGAGAGAGAGAGAGCACATGAGAGGGGGGAGGGTCAGAGGCAGAAGCAGGCTCCCTGCCGAGCAGGGAGCCCGATGCGGGACTCGATCCAGGGACTCCAGGATCATGACCTGAGCCGAAGGCAGTCGCTTAACCAACTGAG
>NW_027681631.1:0-374 GCF_054177405.1 Leptonychotes weddellii
ATCTCAGTTACCTTGTGAGCTCTCTGCTTGGTAGTTTCTCATTGTTTCGGAAAGACGATGAGAAAATGGATCCTTAAAGAAAATGGATTCTGGGTAAAGCCTATGCATAATTAGGAAGAAAAAGAGAGAGAAAGAGAGAGGAAAAGGGAAAAAAAAAGTTCCCTCAGCATTGCCTGATATCACAGAGTGTATCTGTAGCGTAGGGAAGACCCAGGCCTCTTGGGGTGAGGAGCCTTCTGTGTTACAAGAAAGTCTCAAGAAATGGAAATCACTTTGAGCATCAAAGGCTTTGGTTGGTTATTGTTGCATTTGTTATAAAATCTGGGGTAGATAAAGGTAGGGTCAAACCTGGAAGCTTCTAGTTGAATGGTAGA
>NW_027681632.1:0-7413 GCF_054177405.1 Leptonychotes weddellii
TGGTGGCAGAGTTCATCAAATGCTTAATTTGACGTGGAACAGCTCATGGCTTGTTTACAAGGGCAAAGTGACTTGTATGAATTTGCAGATGGAACTAAACCCTAAAGCCAGGTCAGGTCGGATGGCTCCTATTGCGACACGTTGGTTACCAGTGGCACCCTCTGCCCGGCTGGCTCTGTATGGTAAATTACTTATGTTGAACTTATTATAAGGGATTCTGTGCCTTTTCAGGATGTGGATTCCAGATTCCACCAGAGTAAAGCCTATTTCATGCAGAATCGTCATGTCAGAAGGCTAGATCATGAGGCTGGGAACTAGCACTCTGCAAAGTGGTTTTCCTTGCAAATCCCATCACCCATGTGAGACGAGTAGTCTGCCGTTGCCGTGGTGAATTGGTGTTATACTGTGACCTTGATTCTGAGCAGAAACGTACGTTGCCTTGACCGTGATTACACAAAACATGTTGTCTAGGAAACAGAACAGGAAGGGCTAGATCATTCTTGGCTTTGACTGGAAGCCACACAGAGTTATCTTGTACCCAGTGGGGTCTCAGCTTTCCTCAGGGGCCTCTAGGCTTTGTGTTTGTGTGTGTGACACAGACAGAGACAGAAAGGGAGAGAGCACTAGCTTCCCTCTGCAAACGTTGGGAAATTTCAAGCCAAGACAAGCTTCTGGAGCCATTGTTTAGAAGCAGAAGGGGATTGCAGTGCCCTCTCCCGTCTCTTACTGGGAGGCTGCTGGAGAAGGGAGCAATAACTCTGGCCTCCTGCCTGTTCCCTATCACCCAATGCAGTTCCAGAGCTGAGGTGTGGTTCTGCGGGAGGGCCCCACTGGGCTCTGGAAAGAGTTGGTTTCCCATAAAGAGCGCCTGAAGTACTCTCTCTCTCTCTCTCTCTTACACACACACACACACACACACACACACACACACCAAGGGCAGATTGACACAAGAGTAGCTTGTTGAGACTCCAGTCTGTTTCTTTCCCCACATAAACCATGTGTGCCTCAGAGCTGGTTTCCCAGGCCAGCCACAAAAGCCACCTTGACCTAGAAAGGAGCCTACAAGGAGGGATCCTATGAGCCTGTGGCCATAGATGCCAGTGTAGCGGCAGAGGCCATTTCCAGCAGGGCGCACTGAGTAAGGCATTGTTTGACTTCCTGTCCAATGGCTTCCTATTCCCACTAGCCCAGGGCCCTTCCATCTCACAACCCGAGAATAGCCCAGATTAGGAGTACATCCTTGACTCCTCTCTGTTCCTCAGCCACAAGCTCAAACCCCTCGCTGATCTATCAGGGACTGCTGTTGTCTCAACACCTTGGCAGACTCACAGTCCAGCCATCTACCCTTCTCCATTCGCCCCGATGCTTACTGTGTCCCAGGCCCTGTCTTCACTCCATTGCCAACTGCATGTAAAAGAAATACAGTAAATACTTCCCAAAAAGATAAGCAAGAGACAGAGATCACCATTAGGCAACTAGCAAGGGGAGGACACAAGAGGATACATAATGGTGGGACAAGTCAAGTGTTCCAGAAAAGTCCAGAGATGAGTTCAAATCCAGCCCAAATCCCAGCACCCAGAAATCCCCATCATTTACATTGCCGCAAGTGTGCAATGATAGAAAGATGGACAGATGCAGGAATAGGTAGGTGAGACAAAACTATTTCCCCAAAAGGATCATCCAGTATGCTCAGTGAGAGAAGCCAGACTCAAAAACCACATAGTGTATGATTCCATTGATATGAAATGTCCAGAACAGGCAAATCCTTAGCAACAGAAACAGATTAGTAGGGGTCAGGGGCTGGGGGAGCAGGGAATAGGGGATGCCTGCTAATGGGCACGGGATCTCCTTTTGGAGTGATGGAAATGTCCTGGGAGCCGATGGTCATAACAGCCAGAAGATTTTGTGAATATACGGTACTAAATACACGGAACTGTGCACTAAAATGGTATGTGTATTATATCTCAGTAAAAATAGGATCATGACATATGCTTTGTGTTTAATCTAATGTATTACACTCCTCTCATTTGTGAACAAAGAAAAAAACAGAAAATGAAAAGAATTGTTGAAATTGTAATAAATGTTCCTTTATAAGAAAAAGTCCTAGTTCTTAAGAGATCCCACAAAGGTTAAGGAATGAAACTCTGAAAAATGCTAAGCTTTTTGAAATACCTGAAACGTTACGCTCAATTTCACGTTTCAACACAGTATCTGCTCTAACAGATGAAGAAACCATCCCATGCTCTTCCCCCCACCCCTCAGTTTTCCACCTCTGCCTTGTGTTACATTACGACTTTTATATTGTCAAGGTTTCTAAGATTTGCATTGTTCCCCAAAGCAGGACAGGTGTGACTGCATGATCTCGCACTTGTGTAATATTAATTCTGCATGTACACGGATTCAGTGTTTGTTCTTCCACTTCTATGATCTTTGTTTAAATTTATCTTTATCGTCCAGTGGCCATTTTGACTTTCTGCTTTTTGACTTGACAGGCAAGTTAGATAGAACTTTTTCTTCTCTTGTTCTCTCTTTCAGGAATACCGATTTTGTATACACATGTATAATTTCCTTTTCTACCTTCTCTCCAACCCTCTGCTCTCTCGCATTTTGTACAAGCCTTACAAAGATGTCCCCAGGCGGCCATGATGCATGTGGTCTCCTTGATCATGTTTACTCAAAGTGTGAATTGCTCTTAGTGTGGCTTTCATCTCAGTAATACTAGTATTTCTCTCTCCCAATTCTTTTCTGAGTTCTGCTGCCTTTCTTTCATTTCCTTCTGTTTTCTCATCATCTCTTCTTTAAATTCTCTTTTCTTTTGAGAAATCATGTTTTCTGAAATTGCTTTGCATCAGTGGAGGGTTTTTGGCTTTGTTTTTGTTTGTTTGGTTGGTTGGTTGGTTGTTTTTTGTTTTGTCGTTTTTTTTGTCTGGAGTCTCCCTGTAGTTTTTGTGTAATTTTCCCTCGTGATGTGCTTTCGTCTGCTGTTTGCTTCCGTTTCTTTCCTCCTATTATCTGTGTAACTGTTGCTGTTGCCAGTTTATGTATAGGACCCATGATGCGTTGGGAATGTGTTTGATTCTGCCAACGTGTCCACATTGTCTCTGGCTTCCACATTATCTGACTGGGTCTGCACAGTGATGTTCCACTGCTCCTGAGGCCTGTCCCTAAGTTTCATTAGTCTAACCAGAGATTTGTTTTCTGTTTGTCTATGACTTTCCAGACTGTGATCCTTGACTTTGGAGCAGTCTGATTCTTGTTCCATTCCCAAGGAGCCATCACTGACCCAGCGGGCTCCCCACCCCTGTCCAGACATTAGCAGTGTTTGGCTGGAGAGTGTCCTAATTTGTGGCTAGGGGTTGTTGGAGTTCCCAATGCTGTCTTTCTCTTTGAAGCTGTCTTTGAAGCAAAGCCAGCCCATCGTTTTTCTGTATGACTACAGAGGAAAAGAGCCCAAGGCCTTGAAGGAATTTCCTTTCTTAAGTCGGTCTCTTTTATAGGCAGCTGAGATTTCAGCATCAACACAGAGCACCCCAGCTCCACCCGCCCTCTGGCTGAGCTAGTCACTAGGGAGTTCTGGACTGGCTCTGGCCCCTTTGATGGACAAGATAAGGCTTCTTGGGCAGTCGCAAGTCTGAGTTGTTCTTAAATCATAACCCAGCAGGGCATGAGATTATGGAACTTCTCCCTCACTTGGGAAAAAGTTAAAGAGAATGGCCTGAAGTAATCCCTGAAAGGCAACAGCAATAGGGAGCGTAAGGCATCACGGTGGGCCCTGGCTGCCAGCAGCTTGCAGACACCCCAGGAGGACAGACTGGAGCAAGGGGCAATGAGGAGCCAGCAGCCATGGACTGGGGGCAGCCCCGGGCAGGGAGAGCTCTGTGGGCAGGGTGGACGAGGGCCCGGTGTGAGCCCAGGCTGTGGTGTGCCTGCCGGTTAAGGTTCCTTCGAAATCAGAACTCACTTCCTAAGGGGTACAGATGATGTACCATGAGGATTACACCCCTCTCAGTTAGGGGAACTGCTCCTTTGGGGCGTGATTTCAGCAGAGCTGGCAAGAGGGAAGCGGAGATGGTGAGAAGCGGAGGGGTGGTGTGAGAACAAAGCGGAAGCCACATCTGTGGCCCACCACTTCACACCCGGACTAGGCAGAAGACCTACAGGAGGTGAGTGCCTGGCCCAGCTCTCGGAGAAGTGGTAGGAGGCGATTTGGTGGCAGCATCAGGTCAACCACGCTGTGTAACACTGACGTTCTGAGCATATTTGTAAATGACCCTTGCTTCATTTCTCCCTTCCAGTTTTCGTGCAAATCTCTCCTGTGGCCAATCCTAATTCGGGACCATAAAAGGCAGGGAGTTCTGGAAGAACCAGTTGCAGCTTGGCCCACATCTGGGGGTGCCCCCCTGCTTCCTCCACCCCTCTCCAGCACCCATCTATATGGTAGGGGGACATCCACTTTGTGTTTCAGAAGCACACACGTCTTTGGCTCCGTGGGCCCCCCTCAGCCTTGTGGGCACTTGTCTCTGTGGGTGCTGGTGGGCAAGGCTGGGAGAGAGGATCACCGAGGGGAAACTGCCCCGGGGGCCCAGCCACGTGGAGAGCACGGCCAGGAAGCACCACCCCTGCAGCAGGGCTGGAGCCGGCTCAAGTATGAGTCCCTGATGCAGCCCTCTTGGCCAGCTCCCCAAGTCCACCAGGATCCCAACACATCTGGAACGCACCAGATGGCGAGAGCCGCAACTGAACGCAACAATGACGGAAGCGGGTCCTCACGGGAACGGGCTTGCAGTGCCTCTCCAGCCCTAAACCTTGGAAAAGATCGAGCTCTGGGGCCAGGAAGGTGGTCACTGGGACACAGGCTCACCAAGCTCTCCCTCGAGGCCACCCTGAGCCCAGATCCCCACTTAACCAGAAGAAGTAAGTTGGCTCCCTGGGGACCTGGCTTCTAGAAGAGTCTCCGGAGCCCTGCCCCAGTGGACTTGTCCCCCGAAGCCTAGTGAGGCCATCAGAATGTGTTTGCAGAGCAAGACTCAGGCCTCCACACGAAGCCCCTGTGGGGGAGCTGCTCAAGGCCAGCTCCTGAGTCCCCTCCAAGGGGCAGGCAAAAACTGCCCCCCCCCCCGCAAGCAGCCAGCAGGCTTCTCTCTTTTTCATCGTTCAGGGCACTCCATACTGCGGTCCTAGTGGCCTTTTGCTGAATACTGTCACCCCCTCTACAGACAGGAGATGGGCTGGGACCGGGATAGGCATGGAGCCAGGTGTGGGTATCAGCTACAGCTGCACTGGGCTTCAGGCAGGGCAGTCCTCTCTCTCAGCTTCCACTCCTTAGCCATCAGCCATGGATCCGGCCCCACCCATTGGAAACCGTGTGGCTGGTGCGGTGGAGCGGCTCTCCACTCCTCGAGGCTCTACCAGCTGCCCCAGGGTACAGGCAAGGACAGGAAGGGGCTAGACGGATGTGGACTCGCACTGTGGGCCAGGCAGAGGGCACAGGAAGGAGACCGAGAGGGAAATGTGAACAGTGTTATGGAGGCCTGCCTGTGAGGATGTCTCTGACCACCCCATCTGAGACACGAGTAAAGCACCAGAAGCTCCGGGGAACTAGGGACAGGGGATGGCTCCCCCAGCAGTCTGCTCAGCCCGCTCAACTGGCTGGAGTGAACCAGTGTGTTCTTCCTCCAATTCACAGGCAAACTTCACTTGGGCCTGGGAGGGGTTCTCAGGCCTGTGCCCTGCTGCTGACCCCAGACTGGGGGCTCCTCTATCTCCACCAGACTGACTCCCCCTCGGACTTCGGCTGTAGCACCCAGTTCCAAGATACAAGAGGCAAAGGCCCACCCACACTGCCCCATACCCCGGGGCCAAAACCTTAAGCTCCCCTGGCCTGATTTCCCCCCACCTGCCCTGGAGGGATTAGACATGGCCTTCCCAACTCCCAGCCAGTCAGCAGGAGCTGCAGTAGCAATATCCTCCCCCGTGGGGGGGACGGGTGCTCTTTCAGCGGGTGTCATTCGGCTCCTGTACCACATCGAGTCTTTAACGATCACACCTCACTGCAGCTGATCGAAGCACAAAGAAAATTAGCTGAAGAATGGCAGGTGTCTCGTGGGTATTTGGGGAGGGCCGGAGAGCCAGGCTTGGAGGCTTTGCAGAGAGGAACAAGGGTCTGAATCACGCTGCTGTGCTGGGCAGGTGCCAAGCACTCCTATGGCTCCCTCCCACAACTGGGCACAGACACTGTGACTCGCAGCAGTGATATGGGACACGGGTGCTGCCATGAAAGCCACAGCGGCCGCTGCTCCTCAGGAAACAAGTCTCGATGCTCTTGCTGTCACCGGCACACCCGAGTGCGATCTCTGTGGCCCCGGCTTCTTCCCATCTCTGGCCCCAGATTCATCTCACCCATGGGTCCTGGTCATGGGCCCAGTCCTAGCTTCAGGGAAGGTTGGAAAAGTGCCAACCGGGCATTTTCTGCTCCTCTCACGTGAGCAGAGCTCAGCCTCATCAAGTGGCAACTTCCTAGGACAGAAGAAATGAGCAGTGTCCATTGGGACCACCCAAATTGTCCAACAGCTTCCCACTGCCCTTAGTGTGAAACCCAACTACCCCTCCATCCCTAAACATGACCCCTTCAGAGAGCAACCCCTCCCCTCCCCCAGCCGTTGTGGGTCCTCCTTCATTGCGCATCTCGGTAGCCTGCTCTTTTTCTTTTCCCTGACAGCAAGTCTGTTTGCAAATGGAGGTGGTAGGAAGATGTGCCCATTCGCCCAGAAACCCAAGTGTCGAGATTTTTTCAGTAAGTGTTGTTAATATTGTTCCATGGTGAGACTTTCACATTTAGGATAACTCAAGTTAAAACACATTTGCAGTCCTTCAAAAACCCTATCACTTTTCAATACTGACCTTCTCAATGAGGATGCTATGGTGGTTGGAGGCATGACGGCCCTCATGGCCCCACTCCATTCACTGCACACCTTAAGCAATCTACAATCCCAGGAACTGGGTGTCAGTGGCCCCTTTAGCTTAGTAAAGGAGAAAACCATGATTATTCCCACTCAATTTCAAAAGGGAAAGAGGACAGGACCATCCCAAGATGAGGACCAATGGAACCCCAAAATTTTACAATTCACCTATGAAATAGAAGAAAGGTCCTGATCACATCCTAGTCTTCCAATCAAAGTGCCTCACATAACCTCTCAATGGAGAAGTCTCCCACGGGTACTGGACAAAAATCTTTTCTCTGGCTCCCTCCTCCAACCCCAGCAGACCCTTCCGTCGATTGCCCACAGCAGAGGCGAGACGCAGCTGAAACATGCAATGAAATTTATTGAAGAGAAACATTTACTGAAACCATCGGAGAGAGGGAATGACAACAGAGACAGGAACGTCCAACGGCCACTAGAGACCATAGGTCAC